>NW_017537208.1:34415-38982 GCF_001853355.1 Bactrocera latifrons | reverse complement strand
TAATATAATATATATGAATCACATAAAATACAAAACAACGTATTATGAAAATTAAATTGAAATCGCTGACAGATATAATAACCAAAATTTAATCATTTTGTGACGAAACCGAAATTTTGTTTCAATATGAGTGCATGATAACCAAAAAATATAACCACTTTATAACGAAAACTCAACATATCTTGTTTATTTTTAATGCAGAAAGGAATACTATGCGAAAGTGCTTCAGTCACCCCGGTATTCGCTTGACCAGGGTTATTTTTTTAGAGCGCGGCCGAAGGTTTGCCGTATTCACAATTTATGGAAAAAATTTATAAAAAGTTAGTACTAGATTTCTTTAGAGCTGCATACTGCATACATTCATCACAGGAAAGTTACTTGACCGTTTCTTAAGCGTTTTTTATATGAGATTTTTACATTTCTTGAGAGCAGGATACTAATCTTATGGATGGTATTGGATAACTTGGTCAGGCACTGTTAAAAATATGGTGACGAACGTTGCTAATAAAGCTTAATATCCAGCTCTCATGGAATGAAAAACTTCATAAAAAAAAGCTCAAGAAATGGTCAAGAAAATATCCTGTGGTAAATTTTCTTTTGCTAGCATGCAGCTGTAAAGAAATGTACTACTAATTTTAATAAATTTTTTCAACGAAATGCATATTTTGCAATCCTGGTTTTGCGAACGCACATTTCATCAACAATTCTTTCTTGAAGGAAATTCAAAGTAATCGTTAATCTCATCCTAAATGAGTTAAAATCATTATTATGAAGTAGAGTTCATTTTGAAATGTTTTATAAAACTTATCATCAACAACATTCCTTAAATCGCAATGAAAATATGTACATATGTTACTACACACATACATACATATTACACACAAAGTTTATTTTCTTTATTTGTTCTTTCTTGCTCTTTTAATATGCATCATTCACAATGCGTAACCAGCTGTCAAAATTATTTGAAGAAATAATAGGGGGATTATCTTGCTCTTGCAAAAATATTTATAACTTATTTATAACCATTGGTTTTCTAGAATCCAAAACAGAATTGATTAGCTGACAGACCAATTTTAATTTTCAATGGTATCACAGAGTCTGCTTGGATTTTATTCTTTTCGAACAAACGGAAACCCAATATTCGAACCAGCTGTTTACTAATGTGACAAAACTTGCAAATGAATACATTTGGATGCAATTCTATTAAATTTTTAATGAGTTCCGAATTAAAGAAAGATTTTAAGAGATGTTTTTTTATCGAATGAATAAAGACAAATTTGGGTGTTAAATTACGTTTATTACGTTTTATAAATCTAATATTTTTAAATATCTGAATATTTTTCCAAAAACTCAATAATTAAAACATTTCGTGTTTTATACTTATGTTTTTTTTTTCTATAAAAATAAAGATAAATTAATTCGAAATAATATATAATAATAATTACTTGATTTCTTAACATACATTTCAAATCTGTGAGCGTATATCTTCTTGCTTTGTTTCTAATAGCAAAACCGATAAAACTGATTTCCGATACAAATTCTGTTCCGAATAACAAACCAATAATATCTGAATTCACGACACCTACTACTTTTTTGATCGGTTTCAATTCTGATTCCGACAACTATCATATTCCACAACACCTTTGAATGTTCTGATACAGATTAATTCGCAACAATGAAGATTTTTCGTATGAGAAACGTAAACTTTAAAAATTACTACTAAGAAACGAGCACCTCGACTAATAGTTTTTATTTGAAAATATAATAACAAAATGAGATCAGCCATGTTTTAAAACTAAACTAAGTTAATAAAATTCATAAATCTTTATATTAAAATTAATACACTTGGAAAAAAAGATTAAAAATACTCATTTAAAGGTACATATAAAAGCAAATAAGTTTTGTTAAAAACATTTAAATTCTTTTTGTAAGCTGTATTTATAATGCTGTCTACTTTCTTTGGGGCTATAGTAATAATATTACCGGCAAGCAGTAATAGCAAGAACTAAAAGTGCTAACGTGGACAACAGAGAACGTCAGGGGTGTCACTTTTTGGCACCCGAATCACACTTATAAATAAGGAGTGCTTATCGCACTCACAAAAAGCAAGAAAAGAATAACACACTCAAACGCACAAATCGCTTTCCGTGTTTTGCGTTTTGTCATTTCGTCACTCACTCAAACAGTAAGCGTCGATTCTATTTCACCAGACACCCAAAAATTTTGCGCAGATAAGTGAACGGCACAATGCACTGAAAGAAAATGTGCGAACAGCAACTATAGATCACAAAATAGAATGCGCAAAAATGAGCGGTGAGCGAAACACTTATGTTTTACAGTTATGATTTCGAGTGTCTGCAACTTTTATGCATGATTGTTTGGTTTGTTTTGTAGTTGCTTGATTTCAGTTATTAATTGATGCCATAAAAGAAATAAGTAAAATGACTGAAACGACGGTCTCTTCAAAAAGTAAAATTGATTGTGGAACGTACATTTTAACACAAAAACATAAGGGAAGAAGTGTTATATGGAATATTTTACTTTCCATTGTTAATGAAGACGAAAATGCTGTGGAAGGATGGCTATTTTGCAGCACCTGCGGAAAAGTGTTGAAATTTGTGTCTGGCCAAACATCAAATTTGTCACGGCATAAATGTTGCATGACATTAAGACAACCAAGAGAAGTGACGAAAGTGTCGGCAACAGACAAAGCAGAAGCTATTAAAAAATGCAGTCAATGGATTGTCCAAGATTGTCAGCCGTTTTCATCAGTAGCCGGCCCCGGATTTAAAAGCATGGTGCAGTTTTGTATCAAAATTGGTGACACCTATTGGGATCACATAGATGTGGATGACTTGCTGCCTAGTCCATCAACGTTAATTCGAAAGGTCCACAAAGACGCTGAAGAAAAAATAATTTTGATATCATCGGAAATTAAAATAGCTGCAACCGTCGATACGTGGTCTGACCAATATCTACAACGAAACTTCTTGGATATCACAATTCAGTATTAAAAATACAACGTTCTTTGTGATTTAATTTTGGGTCTTAAGTCAATGGAATCAGAGAAAATCACCGCAAAAATTTAATATTGAAAACATTGAGATCATATTTGTAACAGATAGGGGCAGAAACATTATAAAAGCATTAGAAAACAACATCAGGCTTAACTGTAGCAGTCATTTTTTAAATAATTGTTTAGAGCAATCATTTACAGAAACAGCGGATTTAGACGAAACAGTGACGACATGCAAAAAAACTGTAAGGGACTTCAAGAAAGAAAATTTGCAGCATAAGTTAAACACTTCCTTAAAGAGTTCATGCCCAACACGGTGGAACTCGACGATAATTGGGTGGCTGTTAACACTATATTAAGCGAGAAAGGGCCCGAATGATTGATGGATGTCAATAGGTCAATTAAAAATATTAGTTGGGTTGCTGGAATCCTTCGAAAGAATTTTTAAAGAACTTCAAACTTGCAGCTCGCCTTCAATTTGTTTTGTGCTGCCTTCAATTATAAAAATTTGTGTGCTATGCGAGCCCAATATATCAGATATCTCATCAATTGCAACATTAAAAGAAACAATAAAAAAAAGTTGTTGGCATATGGTAAACAAATTTGTCCATAAGGCACAAGGTGGGGTTTTTCTGTATCCCCCGGCTGCAGGATGACAGACATGGCCGACATTAAAGAGAAGTGTGTTTTAGAAATGTTAAAATTTTCTATTTCAAAAGAAAATGATACAACGCAATATGTTTCTAGTCCATATACATCCAGCACAAAGCTTCACTTCATCAGAGCCGTCACCAAGATTAAGATCTGTATCAAAACCAGACTTTTTTTCCCAAGATTAGTTGCTGCACCATCTAACAACTCTAGACAATCTCCAATAGAAGAAATAGAACAATATTGTAGAGAAAGGGTTATTTTATGTCATGATTTCGATGTATTGCAGTGGTGGGGAGTAAATGAAAATCGTTACCCCTCTTCTGTCAAAGGTGGCATTGAAGTTTATTTCAATATCTGCAAGTAGTGTACCGGCTGAAAGTGTTTTTCATTAGCAGTCAATGTCATTACTGAATAGATTGGGACCAACATCTGTTGACAGTTTAGTATTTTTACACTCTTATTACAAGCATATGAATAAATCAGAATAATTTATATTTACTTTTTTAATAATTCACATGCTTAATTTCGTTCATTCTTTTTTTTAGCTAAGGCCGTGCCTTTTATTTTCATTTCACTTGCATATGTGCATATTCAAAAACAAATAACAATAACAAACAACACATATGTTTTTACATATTGTTTGTCTCAAGAGTTGTGCTCTCAATTTCGCTCATTCCTTTTGCTTTAGTACGAAATCGGTTTGAGCTTGTGCTTATGAGCATGTTCGAAATTATCAGTACATTTCAACAAACCTTATTTTAGTGTGCCCATCACATGCTAAGCAGAGAACTTAAAAAATAGAGAAGGTGCAAATTGAATTCTGTATGATGTTCGATTGGACGGCTAACAGAACTTATAAGATTGTGATACGGAATTTCACCATTCTCGCTGCTATTT
>NW_017537208.1:30623-34150 GCF_001853355.1 Bactrocera latifrons | reverse complement strand
AAAAAAAAATTAATGACCTTCACATATGTTGTATTCCTATATAATATCTACATTCGTACCAATTCTATGGCATACGCTTGCAAGCTATCGAAGCATAATACATATGTATATATGTAGATACTTAGAAATATTCATACGCCTGTGAAAAAAATTAGAGCTAAGTCGCTAAAAACACAATGTCCAAAACATCAAATATATATGTATGTACACATGTACACATGTACATACATATGTGCACCAAGGAATCCCTTGTCTATCACAAGCATACCAACATAAATATGACTTCAGCCAAACAAAGAAACATGTGTATGTGTATGTGGCTACAAAAAGTTTTAAAATATGGATGAAGCAAAAACAGCAACAACATACGTACCAACACATCTTCCCGCACAAGCGTCGCTGTCCACAAACTATTTCTCGTCACGATGGCAAAACTGCTTAAAAGAAATGTTGCAACAGTGTCGGCAGCTCAACAAAAATGACAAAATAATGAAAAATTCTTATTTTACAATTTATTCTCATGGAAGAATGAAAGGCAAAAATTTAGAATAAATTCTGCCGAGATTCGAACTTGTGTACTCATCTTGACTTTTCAAGCGCTTACCACCAACACCGCTATTGACACTTGTATTGCGTTGTCCCAATTATGGTTTGGTTATGCATGATAGAAATATACGATGGTTCAAATAATTTTGTTTAAGGCTAGATGTCTATGCTTTTGTTGAACATTTGCTTTCGCAAACATACAGAAAAATGTGCAAACGACATAATATATGTATGATTGTTTCGCATTTTGCTTCTACGCCGGTCAAATTTCTATACAAAAATCTACTGAAATGCGTGATAAAATAAAATAGACAATGAGGACAATTCATTTTTAAAATTTTATTGAAAATTAAATAAAACTTAAAATACATGTAACTTTATCAATTAATTAATAAACTGCAATGAAAAATAAAAAGAAAATTCATTTTATTAGAAATATATGTACAAATACATAAGAGAATATATTTTTAATAAAACACTATTTTCAGAATTTGTCATTAAATAATTTGAAAAATAATAAATCAAAAATAAATAAAAGTTCTACATACATATGTCCACACATAATGGAACATATTTCCTATGGAATATCAAAGAACTTATTATTTTTTCAATATTCTCTGCTTGGGCATATATTTATTTCTCTTCATATTCTCTGTTTGAGTATGTGGAGAACTGTTAAAAATGTTAGCATTTCCAGCGTGAATTCTGTCGTTGTGAGGTGAAATTCCGTATCACAATCTTATAAAATGTTCGAATCGAACCTGCACCTTCTCTATGTTTTAAGTTCTCTGCTCTAAGTGTCGTAAACGCACAAATGATTCCGGTACACTTATAATTATGGTGTACCCTTGCCGTTCTCTGGTGGACCTCGGTATCGTTTGATATTATTTTGCCACCACTGCATAACTTCAAAATTTTCATAAAATTGCACATTTTGTCGAAAATAGCGACGTAGTTCGCAAGAGATTTGGAAAGAAAAAACTCCCTTCGTTATTTGAAGAAGAATTACCTGCTGATAAAGTCATGAGAGATGATGCAATTTTTCCCGCCAAGTCTTCTTTAGACTCCATTGTGTAATAGCAACTTAAAATAAACTATAATATATAAATATCAGTATATTTAGCTTTATAAAAAACCCTTAATATAAAAACACAAAATCAAACAAAAACAAAACAGCTTTTCAGCGAACGACACGAAATTCTTTAAATTATTCAAATTATTTTCCTTATTTCTTGAGATTCTACAAGAGTATACTCTCTTTAAAACTTCTGTTAGTCGCCACATTTTTTCGTAGAATTTTTGAGAATTCCCGTGTGAGCTAGCTAGGCAGTCTGTTTTCTCTCCCTTGCGACACCCCAGTCCTCGTCGTTTAGATGCCGTATTACAGTGTTCTTATACCGAGTTGTTGACGAGTGCTCTCAGAAAGCAGGTGTGCAAGCCGAGTAGAAAATCGCTTGGCTGTCTTTTGTGATTGCTGGTTGTCGAACCGCAGTTGGTTTTTGTTGAGAGCGTTTTTTGGTTCGCAGACGCGGGTGCGAACTTGGCTGCAGCAAGATAGGGGCCCACGTCGATGTTAGGACCTCGGCGCGCGCACATTTAAAACATTGGAGAGTTGTCTTCCGTCTATCACCACATGATCGATCTGGTTGGTGGCTTTTCGATCAGGAGACAGTCAGGTAGCTTAATGAATTTCCTTATGCTGAAATCTAGTACTGCAGATAACCATATTTCGGACCCCGGTGAAGTCGATGAGGAGACAGTCAGGTAGCTTAAGGAATTTCCTTATGCTGAAAACTAGTACTACAGATAACCATATTTTGGACCCCGGTGAAGTCGGGGATGTTTCCTCGTGGAGGCTAAATTTATCGACCGTAGTTCCAAAGAAAGGTATCTTAGTTAATTTTTCTATGCTTGAATCGGGAAACCATATTTCGGGCCCCGGCGAAGTCGATCAGCCTTCATTTGTTTATGTTTCGTTGTTGATTCTGAATTTACCGACAGTAGTTCCAAAGATACCTTTCTTGCCCTCATTGGCGTTAAATTCTCCAAACATGATTTTGATATCGTAGCGGGGCAGCTCCTCCCACTTAAAGGAGCAGACATTCCAGGTGTATTAGTGTAAGATTTGTGGTGGGAGAGACTCCGTCGCCGAGGCCTGTCATTTACCCCAGTGGATGAACGTCTAGCCACAATCCGCATCAAACCGAAGTTCTCGCACGTTGTCAAAATCGTGCTTGGCGGCTTTAACGCCAAGGTGGTGCTTTGTCACTACGGTCTGTAAATTCAGCCTCCATGAGGAAACATCCCCAAATGGGTTAAGGCTGATCGACTACGCCGGGGCGTGATTATCTGTAGTACTAGATTCCAGCATAAGAAGATACATCAAGCTACCTGGCTGTCTCCGAATCGAAAAACCACCAACCAGATCGATCATGTTGTGATAGACGGAAGACACGTCTCCAGTGTTTTAGATGAGCGTGCGCTCCGAGGTCCTAACATCGACTCGGACCACTATCTTGTTGCAGCCAAGATTCGCATGCGCCTCTGTGCAGCAAAAAACGCACGCCATCAAACACAAGGATGGTTCGACGTCGAGAAGCTGCAATCATAACAGACAGCCGAACGATTTTCTACTCGGTTTGCACTCCTGCTCTCTGAGAGCACTCGTCAACAGCTCGGTATAAGGGAACTGTGAGACGGCATTTCAAACTCCTTACGTACAGCTGCAACCGAAACCATTGGTTTTCGGAAAGTACAAAAGAACAGCTGATATGACGAGGAGTGTCGTGTCGCAGAGGATAGAAAACAGGCTGCCTACCTCACAACATTACGATCGACCACAACACGTGCGGGATAAGAAAGATACCGAGAGTTGAAGAGGGAAGCGAGACGCATTTACAGACAGAAAAAGAAAGAGGCCGAAATGCGTGAGTACGAATAGCTTGACAAGCTGGCCGACAGGGGTAATGCTCGAAAATTCT
>NW_017537208.1:19824-30218 GCF_001853355.1 Bactrocera latifrons | reverse complement strand
TAAGGTTCTATCGAGCGTATTGTGTGAAAGATTAAAGCCCACCGTCAACAAACTGATTGGACCTTATCAGTGTGGCTTCAGACCTGAAAAATCAACAACCGACCAGATATTCACCATGAGCCAAATCTTGGAAAAGACCCGTGAAAAGAGAATCTTCGTCGATTTCAAAGCTGCTTTCGAGAGCACGAAAAGGAGCTGTCTTTATACCGCGATGTCTGAATTTGGTATCCCTGCAAAACTTATACGGCTGTGTAAGCTAACGTCGACCAGCTCCGTCAGAATCGGGAAGGAGCTCTCCGAGCCGTTCGATACCAAACGAGGTTTCAGAAAAGGCGATTCCTTATCGTGCGACTTTTTCAACCTTCTTCTATAAGAGTGTACGGCAGTTGGCGTATTCCGATGATATTGATATCATCGGCCTCAACACCCGCGCCGTTAGTTCTGCTTTCTCCAGAATGAATAAGGCAGGGAAGCAAATGCGTCTGTTGGTGAATGAGGATAAGACAAAATATTTCGTGTCATCAAATCCTCGCGACTTCGTTCCTACGTCAGTGTTGACAGTTATAACTTCGAAGTTGTATCATTTCGTCACTCTGGGAACCAGCAATTGAGAAGCAAAGTCCTCTCTCGGCAAACAAAAACCAAACTCTATAAGTCACTCATAATTCCCGTCCTGGTATATGGTGCAGAGGCTTGAAAGATGTCAACAACGGATGAGTCGACGTTGCKAGTTTTCGAGAGAAAAGTTCTGCGAAAGATTTATGGTCCTTTACGCGTTGACCACGGACCAATATCGCATTCGATGAGCTGTACGAGATATACGACGACATTGACATAGTTCAGCGAATTAAAAGACAGCGGCTACGATGGCTAGGTCATGTTGTCCGAATGGACTAAAACACTCCAGCTCTGAAAGTATTCGACGCAGTACCCACCGGGGGAAGCAGAGAAAGAGGAAGACGTCTTCTCCGATGAAAGGACGAGAGCGAAAAGAAGAAATGACTTGCGCACTGTTGTTAACTCGGCTATAAGCGAGTTATGTTATTACTTTCCATCGTTAATTGCACCAAGTAAGACACCTTATCTTCTTGAAGGTTACACCAATAATGATATTTATTTTTAAATTAATGTAACATGAAGGTAAGTAAGTAAAAGAAATTTGATGAGTCAACAAAAATATAGCAAAAATGAAATTAATAATAATTGTATAAAAGTTGGTGAACAGGAAGTAAGTATTAATTAGTACACAATTGTTGCAGTGTTTTGTTCTGCTGACTTTAATATTTTAAAATTAAAGGGAAAAATTATTATTAGTAATTTATGAATGTGAATAAAATTTAGTTTGTAAGAAAATAATGTTTTATATTGCTGACTTAAACTATTTAAAATGCAAAAGAAAATTTTAAAGTACAATAAGGAAATAAATTAAATGATTTGTTGTTGTTGTTTTATTTGTGTATTCTGGGTTTTGGTGGGGGTTGATGTGACGATATAACTCCGCCCCCCTTAGAGTAGAGTGATGGCCACAACGAAGTTGGTGGATACAGAGCGGCTTCAGTGGGCTTAGGATAATACCGAATTCTGGGGTTTTTCCATAACAGAGCCATAACAGATAGTTAAGGTGATGAGTATCAATGTTGTTATTGTTATTATGTTTCTTCTTTGAATTGCATCCTTTCTTAATTTCATAATATCATTTTTGCTCATGAAACTGTAATCTTTGATATTCTCTAGGCTTAAAGTCTCTGTTACTGTTGTTATTTGCACTTTCTCTAGATTTGGTGGTGCTACGAAGATTGTGTCCCAATGGACTGAAGGATGGTCTTTATATGTTGTTCCCGCTATCGTGACGGAACAATTCGTGTAGTGGAGAAGGGAAGTTCCTTCAATTGTGAAGKTTTGCCCACAATTAGAGGTTATAGGTAGTCCCTTTACGTTGATAACCATTATATAATTATCTTCCGGTTGGAATATATTCGATGTGGGCTCCACATCATTCACAGGACATTTTGGTGTTTTATTATTCACGATTCTACCGATACAAATTGAATTATTGATGCTTTCGAAGTCTCTCTCTCGCCTCTTGCAGTAATACACGTTCTCAATTTTTGGGCAAATCTCTGTTAAATACTGGAGGTCGTGGTTATTGTAACTTACTTATGGTTTTATTTTAATTACTTTCGTTTTATTCATAGGAAGAGGAATGAGATGGAAAAGCGAATTCGTACTTTTAGCCAATTTGGTAGTTTTATATTAAAAATTAGGTTGCTATTATAATAATATGCTTGGAGTTCCAGAAGTTCGTAAAGGCGGTCGTCCGAAACTAAGTCAATATTCTGGGACCTAAAATGGTGTCTTATTTCATCCAATTCATCTGGATGAAGAATAAGCTTTGATACTATACCAAGCTTTGCGAGCATTACAGCTTCTATTATGTGAGAGATATGGTTCAATAATAAATCTATATTATAATCACGCTGATTCATGTATTGAATTTCTAATAGCGCATTGTCTTCTTTTAGAATATGAGTAGTTGTTTTTGCTGACAATTTTTCTAAAAATTTTGTAATGCTTTCCTGATTGTTATTTATATGCTCTGTCAAATTTTTAAATCTCTGTATCATTTGTATATTCAAACTTTTTTGATTTTTCCCCATTATTTTTGAATTTAATGTTGTGTCTTGGAGTTCTTGTATTTTTTTATTTATAGTCATAGCGTCATTAGCGTCCATGTTCCCAGTTACATATTTTATTACAGAGCCTAAGCCGTTGAATAGTCCTCGTTTTGTACGTTTATTTAGATTTAATGTCTGTAGTTTGTTATCGAGTCCCTTAAGTTTCAGCTTACAAATTTTAGCAGCATCTTTTAGAAAGGTATTTTTTTCAAATTTGTCTACGATAGTAATTAATTTTGAAGTTTGCGAATTATAATTGTCCAAGTCTATTATATGAATGAAATTGAAATAACTCCCAATCGTTCTCGCGTGTCCAATCTTCAGGGCTATCATATTCTGGTATTTATCGAAATTTTATATTTCCAAGACTTGTCCATAACCAAAGGCTATTCCAAAAGTAAATAATTGTTTATTATTTTCGTGGTCTCAGTTTAATTTTTGATTTGTGTAATATTTTGTCTTTAGTAGTTTGTAAAGTAACGTCATTATCTTTCAATACTTTATGTTTTGAGAATCGTGCAGTTATTTTGTTCCTCCTACATTCTTTTATATATATATCCTCATCTTTGTTCCTACACTCTGGAGGTTTCCTAGATTTATTAAGACGACTAATATTTTTTAATTTAGCTTTCATAACTTTTTCTTTAACAATGGGGTATAGTTTTTCTTTAAATTCATTTAACTTAACTAAAAATTCGTGTTTGTTGTCGTATTTTATGTCTCTTGAGAAGTTATACGGTCTTCCAAAGAATAACTCATATTGTGTAAATTTTGTAGATGAATGGATTRTATTATTGTAAGTTATAAACGTCTCATCTAATATCTCTCCGTGATCTAATTCCATTTTCTTGGATTTTCTGGTTGTCATTATAATTCTGTATATTTCAGTTAGGGTTGAATGAAGTCGTTCTACTGGAGAGTTGCTACAGGATTGTTGAAATGATGTGAAGTGAAGTATAATTTCATATTGTCTACAAAAATCTTTAAAAATGTTAGATGTAAATTCGGTACCCTGATCACAAACAAATTTCTTAGGTATTCCGGCAAAGTTCATAAATGTTTTTAAAGCTTTGAGCACACAAACGCTTGTTCTTAATGGTAATGTATAGCCTGTCGCATATTTAGAAAATTTATCGATGATGGTCAAAATACATATTTATAGTATATATGTCTATATGCAAAATTTGAAGAGGTTCGTATTTCTGTAACTTGGAATTCTAATTTTGGTGGGTGTCTATCGTATTTGAGTGTATTGCAAAATTCACAATTATTTAAAGTTTTATTTATTATAGATTGCATAAGGGGAAAATAATATTGTCTCTTTAAGTATTCATAAATTCGGTAATTCCTCTATGGTTCCTATTTTCATGACAGGTACGAATTAGTTCAACTTGTTTATCATTGTCAGTTACATCTGATAGGATTTTAGTGCATCGGACGATACGAAATTGTTTTCCATTTGAAAAGTATTTTGAGTATATTAGTTGAATAGTTCTGTAAGTTGGTTCAGCGGAGAAGATGGCAGTTAGTTTACCTGAGGGTATAAATTTTTTGAAAATCTGAACTATTATGTCTTGAGAAAAATCTTTTTCTCTTATAGTTCTACGTTGTTTGTTTCTAAAGATGATCTTTTCAGATCTTTCTAATAAAAGTTGCAAGTTAAATTCATTTAAAAGTTTTTCTGAAATTGGTATGCCATTATTCACATTTTCCTTACATGAATGTATTGTAGACAGTTCGTCCGAATCACACAAATTTATATCAGCGGTTTTATCATGGTCTAATTTTATCCTGCTCAACGCATCTGCGTTGAACAGTATTTCCTTTTTTGTATACGATCTTGTAGACATACTCTTCCAACTTCAGGCGATATCTCACCAATTTCGAATTGGGCTCCTTAAGACTCATTAGCCATGTAAGTGGTCTGTGGTCAGTATTATTTTAAATTTACGATCGAAGAGATATGGGCGGAAATATTTGGTTGCCCACACTATGGCTAAAAGCTCTTTCTCAATAGTGGAATAGTTAAAGTCACTCTCAGAAAGAGTCTTACTTGCGTAACAAATAGGTTTGTCACTACCTATGTGACCTTGAGAAAGGACTGCTCCAAGCGCAATGTTACTTGTGTCTGTTGCGAGTAAAAATGGCTTTGTGAAATCAGGGTATTGCAGTATTGGATCGTTCATTAAAATGTTCTTGCATGTTTCGAAAGCTTCTAGATATCTGGCGTTTAATGTTATGCTTCTGCCCTTTTTTAAGCATTCTGTCATTGGTTTTGCAAGTTTTGCCAGGTTCGGGATAAACTTCCTATAATAACTAAGTAGGCCTATGAACGATTTTATTTCACGATTAGTGCGTAGTATTGGAAAATTCTAGATAGCTTCTATTTTTGTCGGATCCGGTTTTATGCCTTCCGTCGTAACTACGTGTCCTAAAAAAGCAATTTCTTTTCGCATAAATCTGATTTGTCCATCTGGACCTTTAAAATTTTAACTTTAGAAAGACTTTTTCTAGATTCTCAATATGTTCCTGCAGGGATGTCGAAAATATAATAACTCTTTGGAAGTTATTAAGTTTGACGAAGTTTTCTGAATTATACGGACAGGGGTTGCTCTAGGAAAATTGTTTGGTCATTCCCCGTGGGATTAACTCCATCTATTGTACTAAACAAGTCTTTCGCAAAGTATATGCCTGGAGAAATAAATAAGCCGTTGTCCAAAGTTATTGTATTTATCATAATATCTCCTTCCTTAGAATCAAGTTTTACGATTTGTTTCGAATTTGCTTCTGTTGTGAATTTACCAGAGGAAAAATTTGGTTTCATTTTAAGAGGTATTGTAATATTATTTGTAATTAGTATKTTATTTTCAAGATCAATTATAGCTTTAATTTTTGTCAGAAAATCTAAGCCTAACAGTCCGTCAAAATAATCATGGAATTTAAAAACTAAGAATGTAAGAGTTCCTGTTTTCCTAATTTCTTTGAAAATAGGTAATGTCACTTGCTTGTCAATTATATATTTATGTCAGATAGTAGATATAGTTATTGGAATACATTTCTTGATATTTAAGGGATTTATCAATTCCGGGTTTATAAATGAAGAAGAAGCTCCGGTATCTATTAGGTATCTTAATTGTCTGCCAAATGGAGAGCTTATACTGATATAGGGTAAAATACTACCATGTTTATTGTAGTCTATGTATCCTGTTTGTTTCTTGAGGTTAACTGTAAAAAATCGTGATTATCGTCAATATTGTAATTTTCATATTAGTTCAGGTTTATCTTGTTAGCGTGGTCAAGACATGGGATAGAGCTTTCATTTCGAAGACTTCTAAATTCGTGAATATTATTCATTTCATTCCTATTTATTATCCTACTAAATAAATGACTGCTTGGGCTAGTTTTAAATTTGTTTGTACCCTTTTCAAATTTTGAAAATCCACTACCGGTATCCATAGGTTCTGGTGGAGGCTGTGATTGCCTCCAATTTGTTTGTCTCGAAACATTATCGAAGCGTTGGCTGGGTTTAAAATTTGAAAAATTTTCGCGGTGTTCTTGGGAATTTTGGGGTAACAAATTACGGTTCTGATTGTTTGAGCTTGGCTCAAAATTATTGTTATTAACATAGTAAGATCTGGTTGAAAAATTAGAATATCTCTTAGGTTGGTAATAATTTTCTTGTCTTGGTGCATTATTTACAAAATTTTCAGAAAATAGATTTCTCTTTGCATTAAGTACATTACGGTCGGACTCATAGATAGATAAATTATTAGACAAGGCTGATTGGATTTCCATTATTTCGCTGTAATATTTTTCAATCGGTTTGCCGTATTGTTTTAAACAATGAAGATCTCTAGTTAGGGATGTTTCTGTCCTTTTATCTGAATAATGCGATATCAAGTTACCTCTGATCTCATCCCAATTGAGGGATGTGCCATACATGTTCAAAATGTCGTTCGCTTGACCATCTATTTTATTTGTTATGGCTCTCAAGAGGATTAGTCCATGAGGAGTGTTATCTGCTCCCCTAATGTGAAGAAGTATTTCTTCCATATTACTAATGAATTCGTGGAGCAATCTTGGATTACTATCAAATTGGGGTAGGTCCTTGATTGCATCTGGAATTCTAAGTGAGTTAAAAATGTCGATATCATTCATGTTGTTACTATTAGCTGTCGTTTGAGTCCCTGATATATTTGGAACTTCTGTATTTGAAAGCATATTAAAATTTAATGTAATGCCCTTTGATATAACGGGTAGGCTTCTTGACTTCGAAATCTTAAAACTTTTAGGATATGGAAAATATCTAGATTTCTTCTTCTTCTTGATTGGCGTAGTCACCGCTTACGCGACTATAGCCGAGTTAACAAAAGCGGGTTTCTTCTTTTCGCTATGTAGCGCCAATTAGATATTCCAAGTGAAGCCAGGTCCTTCTCAACTTGGTCCTTCCAACGGGGTGGAGGTCTTCTTCTTCCTCTGCTTCCCCCAGCGGGTACTGCGTCGAATACTTTCAGAGCTGGAGTGTTTTCGCCCATCCGGACAACATGACCTAGCCAGCGTAGCCCCTGTCTTTTAATTCGCTGAACTATGTCAATGTCGTCGTATATCTCGTACAGTTCATCGCTCCATCGAATGCGATATTCGACGTGGCCAACGCGCAAAGGACCATAAATCTTTCGCAGAACTTTTCTCTCGAAAACTCGCAACGTCGACTCATCCGTTGTTGACATCGTCCAAGCCTCTGCACCGTATAGCAGGACGGGACTTATGACTGAATTATAGAGTTTAATTTTTGTTTGTCGAGAGAGGACTTTGCTTCTCAATTGCCTACTTAGTCCGAAGTAGCACCTGTTGGCAAGAGTTGTCCTGCGTTGGAATTCTAGGCTGACATTGTTGGTGGTGTTTTCGCTGGTTCCAAGATAGACGAAATTATCTACAACTTCAAAGCTATGACTGTCAACAGTGACGTGAGTGCCAAGTCGCGAGTGCGACGACTGTTTGTTCGAAGACAGGAGATATTTTGTCTTGCTCTAGTTCACTGCCATACCCATTTGTGTTGCTTCCTTGTCCAGTCTGGAGAAAGCAGAACTAACGGCGCGGGTGTTGAGGCCGATGATATCAATATCATCGGCAGACGCCAGCAGCTGTACACTCTTATAGAAGATGGAACCTTCTCTATTTAGTTTTGCAGCTCGAACTCCAGAAGCAGGTTGAAAAAGTCGCACGATAAGGAATCGCCTTGTCTGAAACCTCGTTTGGTATCGAACGGCTCGGAGAGGTCCTTCCCGATTCTGACGGAGCTTTTGGTGCTAGTCAAAGTCAGCTTACACAGCCGTATAAGTTTTGCAGGGATACCAAATTCAGACATCGCGGCATAAAGGCAGCTCCTTTTCGTGCTGTCAAAAGCAGCTTTGAAATCGACGAAGAGGTGGTGAGTGTCGATTCTCTTTTCACGGCTCTTTTCCAAGATTTGACGCATGGTGAATATCTGGTCGGTTGTTGATTTTCCAGGTCTGAAGCCACACTGATAAGGTTAAATCAGGCGGGTAATGGCTGTTCCAACTTCTTCATTTTCAGGCAATGAAACGCTGGTCTATCGTCGCCTTCTCCTCGCGTTGTGCGTTCACTGCCATTCAGCAGGCTGGAGAAGTGTTCTCTCCATAATTTAAGTATGCTCTGGGTATCGGTGACTAGATCACCTTTGGGGGTTCTACAAGAGTGTACTCCGGTCTTTAAACCTTCTGTAAGCCGCCGCATTTTTTCGTAGAATATTCAAGCATTACCCTGTCCGCCAGCTTATCAAGCTCTTCGCACTCGCGCATTTCGGCCTCTTTCTTTTTCTGTCTGAAAATGCGTCTGGCTTCCCTCTTCAACTCTCGGTATCTATCCCATCCCGCACGTTTTGTGTGCGACATGGCCATCCTCGTCGTACCAGCTATTATTTTACACTTTTCGAAAACCAATGGTTTCGGTTGCAGCTATACGCAAGGAGTTTGAAATGCCGTCTCACAGTTCCCTTATACCGTGTTGTTGACGACTGCTCTCAGAGAGCAAGAGTGCAAGCCGAGTAGAAAATCGTTCGGCAGTCTGTTTTGATTACAGCTTCTCGACGTCGAACCTTCCTTGTGATTGATGGCATGCGTTTTTTGCGGCACAGAGGCGGGTGCGAATCTTGGCTGCAACAAGATAGTGGTCCGGTTGATGTTAGGAGCTCGGAGCGCACGCACATCTAAAACACTGGAGAAGTGTGTTCCGTCTATCAGAACATGAGTGATCTGGTTGGTGGTTTTTCGATCCGGAGACAGCCAGGTAGCTTGATGAATCTTCTTATGCTGGAATCGAGTACTACAGATAACCATATTTCGGGCCCCAGCGAAGTCGATCAGCCTCAACCCATTTGGGGATGTTTCGTCGTGGAGGCTGAATCTACCGACCGTAGTGCCAAAGATACCTTCTTTGCCCGCCCTGGCGTTTAAGTCGCCAAGCACGATTTTGACAGCGTGGCAGGGGCAGCTCTGATAAGAGCGCTCCAAGCACTCATAAAATGCATCATTGGTGACACCGTCTTTCTCATCTGTCGGGGCGATATGTTGAAGAACCTCGCTTTGATGCGGATTGTGGCTAGACGCTCATTCACCGGAGTGAATGATGAATGATAGTACTCGGCGATGGAGTCTCAAGCGTTGAAGAGTCTGAAGCGTTTTTGGGACACAAAAAATATTAGGGATGCGCAATTCTTAAATAACACTCCAATTAGCAGTCGCGAAAAGACTTATAAATTATTAAGATAACGAAAAAGCGTGCTTTCGGTTTAACGGTTCAAATAAGAGCGTTCTTCATTTCACTTATTATAATTGCTAAGCCTAAATCTTAAAAATAACAGCTTAAATGTGAATAAAAAAGGAGTAAGGGTTATTTTTAACTTTCGTTAAATATTGTAACAGATTATGGTGAGTATTAAGGTAAGTAATAGATTGGTCCGAGTACCCACTGCTGAAGAAGGACGTCGTCGTCGTGGGCGAGGTCGTTGAGCTGCAGATTGCGAGTGGAGTGCAGTAATGTACGTTTTGGACCACTGTCACCAAAACTGTTGCTTGAGACAGCAAACAAGTTGCCATTTCTCGTAATAGCGAATTGGATCCGTTTACATTTGTGCCGGTGGTAAAGCTCGGAGGGCGCACCCTCTTAGTAGGTGCGCTGGAGTCAATGCTCGCCGTCGTTGGGATCCTGGCTCAATTGTTCAAGGGGCCGCGAGTTGAGGATGGCCTCCCCTTCGGCCAGCAATGTTTATAGTTCTTCGGCGGTGAGCAGTACCTTGCCCATTGCGCGCACGGCGAGGTGTTTGGCGGACTTCAATTCCACCTCCCATAATCCGCCGAAGTGCGGCGCAATCGGTGGTATAAAGGCGAATCTGAACCCTTCTTCGGCGGCGAATCCCATTAATTCCGGAGACTGGGACAGAAACGCCTCTTTGAGTTCGCAACATGCGATCGGCGCCGACGAAGTTGGTTGCGTTATCGCTGTATATCATCTGTGGCTGATTCTAAGTGTACTGCTTTTGACGTGAAACAAACGAAAACTGCGATATAGGCTTTTACGGGTGGTCGACGGCTTATTTTTAATGTAGTATTAATTGGACCACAAAAATCTACGCCACATATAAGAAAGGGTCGTAACGCTCGAATTCTTTCAACTGGCAAGTTTCCCATTATTTGGGTT
>NW_017537208.1:10700-19229 GCF_001853355.1 Bactrocera latifrons | reverse complement strand
GCGAAAGATTTATGTTCCTTTGCGCGTTGGTCATGGCGAATATCGCATTCGATGGAACGATGAGCTGTATGAGATATATGACGACATTGACATAGTTCAGCGAATTAAAAGAAGGCGGCCACGGTGGCTGGGTCATGTTGTCCGAATGGACGAAAACACTCCAGCTCTGAAAGTATTACCCGCCGGGGGAAGCAGAAGGAGAGGAAACTATTCGTCATTCATTATCACCATCGATAGTATGGACAAAGAGTCTCAACATTGCCATGAGTTCCAAAATGTTTACATATTTATTTTATGGGAAGTGAGGAGCAACAATCACATACACGATGCGATTGCAACCATATAGAGCAAATGTAGGAACGAGAAATTGTGGACATTTTGGAAAGGCGTTTGATTGTTCAAGAACCTTTCTAACGGATTGAAAAACTACAACTACGTCATTTTCATTAAAGCAGACAAAGTGCGCTATGAGTGCTCTCTATAGGCAGTAACATATCGAATAATGCTCCACCGGTTAATGAAGTTACAGTTGTTATGGCTGGTAAACGTCGAGACATACGCATAGAACGCAGAGATAATACGTTGTAAATAATTTAAGACAATCATCGGGAAGGAGAAGAA
The DNA here is from genome assembly GCF_001853355.1 of Bactrocera latifrons. Classification (NCBI taxonomy): domain Eukaryota; kingdom Metazoa; phylum Arthropoda; class Insecta; order Diptera; family Tephritidae; genus Bactrocera; species Bactrocera latifrons. Next base: position 18,608 of record NW_017537208.1, on the reverse strand, counting down.
GAATATCATTTAAATATAAACAAAGGAATCCAACTACAGGTACAACTTATAGATTATCTGACAGTTTTTTTAAGCCAATAATTTCTGTTTATCTCATAAATATACATGTGGCAACACCACAAGCTTATAAAATTCATATTTCGCAAATACAACCATGCGCATTTATTTCGCAAATGCAACCATGCGCATTCTATTCGCTTTTAACTTGTATTCGCTTTAGGCTAGTAAAAGAAAATAAAAACGCCATCGTTTGGATCCTGAAAAGCAAACGCGTGTTTTACTTCGCTCCCAATCTCTATATACATATGTATTTGCAGGTGAAGAACTAACTGATATGAACTTCTATGCATATCGGTGGATAATTCGTGTTAATGAAGACAACAACATTCTCCGACGCAGACAACTATTTCATTAGTACATTATGGATATGTATGTAAAAATAGAAAGTGAGAGATTACGATATATAAAATTAAATAAAGCAAAACTTCGTATTGAGGAGTACTTTAACTTGCGCGATGCCATAATCGATAAAGTAGATGCAACAAATGACATCAACATCCTCGGTAGAGCATATATTCTCCCATACATTGGTAGGCCGCGTCATATACAAAAATACGTTCAAGACGTTATGACTTACGTACGTGCATACAGCCGACCAGATCTTTTTATTATATTGACGTGTAATCTAAACTGGGACGAAATCAAAAATTTATTGTTTCAGGTCAAGCATCGATGCATCACCAGAAAATCCGTATTTCTCTCACCATCAATTATATGTTGCATGTTCCAGAATTGGAAAACCATCGAATTTGTTTGTGTATACGCCTGAAGGATTAACCAAAAATATTCTACATCCAATGCCATTTTAGGATGGAGTCACTTGGGACTGGTCAGAAATGATTCTTTTACATATGACTCAAGCAGCACATGACTTCCGGTCCTTGACCAAGTATCCTCTGGGTAGCCCAAAAACATCCGTTTGAATAGTAAACAAAACAAATGGGTCTGGGAGTAAACGAGCGCTAGACGAAATGTCTTCTGTCATCAAGCAAATAGTCGTCGAACTAGCGACTTAGCCTTCACGTCACTGTTGACAGTCATAAGTTTGAAGTCGTAGATAATTTCGTCTATCCTGGAACCAGCGTAAACACCACAACAATGTCAGCCTGGAAATCCAACGAAGGATACTTCTTGCCAACAGGTGCTACTTCGGACTGAGTAGGCAATTGAGAAGCAAAGTCCTCTCTCGACGAACAAAAACCAAACTCCATAAGTCATTCATAATTCCCGTCCTGCTATATGGTGCACAGGCTTGGACGATGACAACAACTGATGAGTCGATGTTGCGAGTTTTCAAGAGAAAAGTTCTGCGAAAGATTTATGTTCCTTTGCGCGTTGGTCATGGCGAATATCGCATTCGATGGAACGATGAGCTGTATGAGATATATGACGACATTGACATAGCTCAGCGATTTAAAAGAAGGCGGCCACGGTGGCTGGGTCATGTTGTCCGTTTGGACAAAAACACTCCAGCTCTGAAAGTATTACCCGCCGGGGGAAGCAGAAGAAGAGGAAGACCTTCCTTCCGTTGGAAGGACCAGGAGGAGAAGGACTTGGCTACGCTTGAAATATCCAATTGCAGCTATGTAGCGAAAAGAAGAAACGACTGGCGCGCTGTTGTTAACGCGGCTGTAATCGCGTAGGCGGTGTCTACGCCACGATAAACTAAGTTTATGTAAACTACAAAAGAAAATATGTTATAAAATATAATAATTTGAGGGTAAGTTTTTAACTTTTACTTAAAACGACTTAAAATTTTTACTAAACACACCTTCTTGATTTTCTTTCACTCATACAGTGTACACATACCCACACACTGTAGATTGGTTGAATTGTGATAAATTTACCTGTATTGTAATAACTTTTTAATAATAATTTTCATCAAAACGGTCCATATTGTAACAGCTTATTCAAAAAAGTTTGAAATTTTCAGATTAAAGACGTGGTTGGAGGACAACGTCTGTCGGGTCCTCTGGTATTGTATAAAATTGTAAATAACTTATCACAAGTAAGGGCAAGAATTTAAAAGTGAATCGTTTTCTATTGGATTAACATAAGTGTAAATAAGAAACTGTATCAAACTTATATCAAGTGAAAGAATTAAGTCATATTAAAGTGTGAATAGCATAATGAAGAAAAAGAAATTAAATCGTTTTGTATTGTTTTAACGGAGATATCGGGGATAAAACGAAAAGCAAGAATCACCTTGACAGACATAAATTCTTGGTAAGTGCTCCCCAGTGAATTGCGCAAAAAAGTAAATATGAATATGAACGGTAAAAACTACAGGCGTGCTGCGGTATTCAAAAAAATGCTGGAACTGGTACTGGAGTACTGGTTTATTAATACACGTCTGGCCGACGTGGTAACCTGTGAGGTAGTGTATTCGATCCGGTTTTTATAACGTGATTTCCCCAGTAGGCCTATTCCACGAACCTTTTTGACGTTATTTTCAGGAGCAATACTTATTCAATAGTATTAAATTTTTGGATATTGTTTATTGAGTTTAACTGTCATCCTAATTTCTTTTTGTTTCTTTAATCTGTCATCTGTAATCATGTTTTCTTCTTCGTCTTCTTCTTCTTCTGCTTCCTGTTGCTCAATATTCAGAAATTGTTGAAATGAAGATGAGTCATTTGTCTCTTCATCAAAATCACATGAATCGCCCTCTTGTACATTTAATTGAATATTCGAACAAGACAGACCTTGGCAATCAGTACTAGCCGGAGAACACTGTAACCCTGCTTTTCTGCAGCCACATTTGGCACTATAACCCTTCTTGTAATTGCAAAAAATAGTGTTGAGAAGTTTTTCTAGAGAAGCAAGCAGTAAATTTTGAATCGGTTCCAAAGTATAATATTATTTAACAATTTCCAACCCCAGTCTTCAGCTTTCATTTGATTGCCTTGCCATGTCTGAACTTGATAATATACTCGCAAATGTTAAATAGCAGACGCTGATGTTGGAGGAAGACGGGATAGTTGTACTTGATTTTTATTTCGTGTTGAAAAGTCTCAAGCGTTTTTGGGACATAAAAAATAGTTAGGGATGCGCAATTTTTAAATAACACTCCAATTAGCAGTCGCGAAAAGACTTATAAATTATTAAGATAACGAAAAAGCGTGCGTTCGGTTCAACGGTTGACATAAGAGCGTTCTTCATTTCACTTAGTATAATTGCTAAGCCTAAATCTTAAAACTTACGGCTTAAACTAGTGGTAATATAAATATGAATTAAAAAGGGGTAAGGGTTATTTTCAAATTTCGTTAAAATTGTAACAGATTATGGTAAGTATTAAGGTAAGTAATAGATTGGTCCGAGTACCCACTGCTGAAGAAGGATGTCGTCCTCGTGGGCGAGGTCGATGGGCTGCAGATTGCGAGTGGAGTGCAGTAATGTACGTTTTGGACCACTGTCGCCAAAACTGTTGCTTGAGGCAGCAAAAAAGTTGCCATTTCTCGTAATAGCGAATTGGATCCGTTTACATTTGTGCCGGTGGTAAAGCTCGGAGGGAGTACCTTATTAGTAGGTGCCCTGGAGTCAATGCTTCGCCGTCGTCCATTGCGCGCACGGCGAGGTGTTTGGCGGACTTCACTTCCGCCTCCCATAATCCGCCGAAGTGCGCGCGTTCGGTGGTATAGAGGCGAATCTGAACCCTTCTTCGGCGGCGAATCCCATTAATTCCGGAAACTGGGACAGAAGCGCCTCTTTGAGTTCGCAACATGCGATCGGCGCGGACGAAGTTGGTTGCGTTATCGCTGTATATCGTCTGTGGCATCCTTCGGCGACCAATGAACCATTTTAGGGCGAGAATAATGGAATTAGTTGATAAGTCAGAAACTGATTCTAAGTGTTCTGCGTTTGACGTGAAACAAACGAAAACTGCGATATAGGTTTTTACGGGTGTCGACGGCTTATTTTTAATATAGTATTAATTGGACCACAAAAATCTACGCCACATATAAGAAAGGGTCGTAACGCTCGAATTCTTTCAACTGGCAAGTTTCCCATTATTTGGGTTTGCAACTTCGGCTTATAAYGAAAGCAGTGTGTACAGTTTCTTACGGTTCTACTGCATKCTTCTCTTGCATTAATCAACCATATGCGTTCYCGAAGAAGCGCAACCAACGCTTTTGCCCCAGCGTGGTGATTTCGAAAGTGCAGAAATCGTAAATAATTGATAAAGAAGTGCGAATTCTTATTTAGTAATAATGGAAATTTGGCATCGCATGGGAGAGGTGCATTTAAAAGGCGACCTCCTACTCGGATAAATTTGATTGAAAGCGGCATATCCGAGTACTCATGCAAAAACGGATAGAGTTTTTCCAAGTTTGCGGGTAGCGTGGTGCCCTTCGCCAGTTTTTGGATTCCATTCGCAAATTCCAAATGTTGAATCAACTGAAGAATTTTCAAAAAACTCAAGTGTAATTCGTCAGATGTCAGGTCTCTTCCCTCCATAGGTATTTTTGGTCATCTTCTTCTTCTTCTTGATTGGCGTAGACACCGCTTACGCGATTATAGCCGAGTTAACAACAGCGCGCCAGTCGTTTCTTCTTTTCGCTACGTGGCTCCAATTAGATATTCCAAGTGAAGCCAGGTCCTTCTCCACTTGGTCCTTCCAACGGAGTGGAGGTCTTCCTCTTCCTCTGCTGGAGCGTTTTCGTCCATCCGGACAACATGACCTAGCCAGCGTCTGTCTCTTATACACATCTAGATGTGTATAAGAGACAGCCTCTGCACCATATAACAGGACGGGTATTATGAGTGACTTATAGAGTTTGGTTTTTGTTTGTCGAGAGAGGACTTTGCTTCTCAATTGCTTACTCAGTCCGAAGTAGCACCTGTTGGCAAGAGTTATCCTGCGTTGGATTTCTAGGCTGACATTGTTGGTGGTGTTTACGCTGGTTCCAAGATAGACGAAATTATCTACAACTTCAAAGCTATGACTGTCAACAGTGACGTGAGTGCCAAGTCGCAAGTGCGACGACTCTTTATTTGATGACAGGAGATATTTCGTCTTGTCCTAGTTCACTGCCAGACCCATTTGTGTTGCTTCCTTGTCCAGTCTGGAGAAAGCAGAACTAACGGCGCGGGTATTAAGGCCAATGATATCAATATCATCGGCATACGCCAGCAGCTGTACAMTCTTATAGAAGATGGTACCTTACTCGACGGTAATAGATAGGCAACCGCACGAAGCAACTTTTATCGAGAAGAGAATTTTTCGATAAGGTTCAATAGCGTATTCTCTTTCACATTTATGGCTAGTGTGAAATTATTTTTCTTCTTCTCTAATGCTTCATCGTCTGGGGTGAGCTGGAAGTGAGTGTTAATTGGCCATAATGCGGGGTCTTCTAGGAGAAACTGTGGACCGCCAAACCATATCCAATTATTCAATTCGTCCACGTTACAACCTGGAGACACTTGATCCGCAGGATTTTGTTTTGTTGGCACACGCCGCCAATGTACTTTGTTAGTTAACTCTTGGATATCGGACACTCTGTTTGCAATGAAGGTTTGTAGTGAGGATGGCTGGGTTTTAATCCAATGTAAGACGATTTCAGAGTCTGAAATGAAATATTTTCGAAATGTCGACTCAACATAGGCGCTTCTCTTCACCATAATTTCGATAAAAGATGTTTTACCGAGAGCTCAAGACTTGGAAAAGATTTGGTATTCAGACCACTCTAGACTTTGCAGTAAGCCGCATACATTTAATACCACTAGCACATTGGCTTCGTATGTATATGCAGCATCCGTACGCCCTTATTGAGGCGTCGGAGAAGCCACGTATTTGGCAGATGGCACTCGCCTCAACATTTACGTAACGAGGAATGCTTATCGATGAGAGCTGCATTATGTTGGCTTTAAAGTTCTGCCAGCTAGTGTCAAGGCGCAATGGAATTGGCTCATCCCAATCTAGTTTATAGATCCAAAGCTCTTGCAATAAGATTGCTTTGGTAATTAGTGGGGCTAATAATCCAAGAGGATCGAAAAGGCGAGCAGAGGCTGATAGTATGTTTCGTTTGGTAGCTCGAAGATAACGAAAATTGGAGTCCAAGACAAATCGAAACAAATCCTCTTTCGGCAACCAATGGATTTCAAGTGTTTTAGTTGAGTTTTTGTCATTGAAGCTTAATAACTTTTAAGTACAATTACTGTGTAAAGATTTAGGGTGGTTCGAAAACCACTTCGTTAAAGTGAATCCGCCCGAGTTTAATTACTTCACTTCTTATATCCGTAAGATCTGAAGACTCAAAATTTTCAGATCCTGTTAATAAGTCATCAGCATAAAATTCTCTTTTAATGGCCAATGAACCGAGTGGGTATTTAGTTGCATTAGCTTCGCTGAGCATTTGTAAACACCGAGTTGCAAGAAGTGGTGCAGGCGCAGTGCCGTAAGTGACGGTGTTAAGTCGAAAAATCTGAATTTGCTCTGAGGGATGCTCTCTCCACACAAGGAGCTGACAGTTTGTGTCTTCTTCATGTATGATTATTTGGCTGTACTTTTTAGTAATGTCTGGCGTTAAAGCGTATTTATGTTAACGAGAACAAAGAAGAGTTGAATACAATTCTTCTTGGATGGTTGGACCTACCACCAAAAGTTCATTTAATGAAATTTGAGAAGACGACCGACTCGACGCATCAAAGACAACTCGTAATTTTGTTGTTGTGCTTTCGGGTCTCAAAACACACTGATGCGGATTGAAGTACCACTCGAGATCTTATTGTTCGATGGGTTCATGTGACCCAATGCTCTATATTCATTCATAAAGTCCAGATAAAATTTGCGAAGTTCTGGATCTTTTAATGTCCTTCTTTCCAGGGCCTGAAACCGTCGAACTTTCATATGAGAGACCGAGTAACTTACGGTCAGCTTTAAAGGGCAGTCTGACTTGAAGCCGTCATGAAGCCAATACTTGAGTAGTATTAACGAAAAAATTTGATGCCATTTGATTCTGAAGGTAATGCTTCTAGAGCCCAAAATTTTTGGACTACTGAATCTTTTGACGTTAAGTCTTTTTCAGTTTGGCATAATGTGCTATTTACTTCGCGAGGAGGACTAAGATTGATGACATATTTTCTAGAAACAATCCTTCCAAAAGAGTTTTCTGTAGCGTTGTTTGATTAGGGCCACTTTTAATTTGACCAATCGCTAACAAATCGAAAAAGGTTTCAGCTCCTAAAAACATATCGATCTTCTGAGTTTTTTTTTTTAACTCTGTATAGGCCAATTTAATATTGTGCGGAATTTTCCAACCATTAACATTAATGGTATGGTCTGGATGATTAGCCGAAATACATCGCATAATCCAGAATTCCGCCAAAAATTCATAATTAGTTATGCGCGACTTAACAAATACGTTTAGTTTGGATCCGACTTTTGTACTTGAATTTTGAAATTCAAATTCAAATTCAAATTCTTAATTAAGTAGAAAAATATCACATTATAAACTTAAATAGCGTACAAATCACAGAATATGGTATATAAACCTTAATTCTACAACATTTTTCTTTTTGTTATTACAGATTTTATTTATTCTATAAAAGGTATTTCAGAGGAAAGTACTACTATATAAAAACCTCTGCTATAAATCTTACAAACTAGTTTGTATTGTTCGACTAAATGGTGAAAATACTAAATTATTATGGATGTAGTTTCTACTAATATATTGTCAGAGAAAGCACAACGTATAACGAATCTGTCAGTCAATACTTGAATTTGTTCTGATATCAGTTTGATGTTAGAATGATTATGAAGTCTTATGGTAGAGAAATCCCAAGGAAGATCAAGCATCATTTTAAGGATTTTATTTTGACTTATTTGCAGTTTTTTTAAATGCGACG
>NW_017537208.1:8232-9250 GCF_001853355.1 Bactrocera latifrons | reverse complement strand
TTATGCTGTCATAAAAGGTTTCTATATTTTTATCAACTTCCTCAGAGCAATTAACTTGTTGGAGATTTGTAGGTAGACTAAGCAGAGCATTTCTAATGGAGCGACGATARACTTTYCAATTCGTTTTATAGTAGTCAATTTCAAGATTTTCAAGCTGCGTGAAGCTTAAATTAAGAACAAACTTAACAGGCAAATGATCAGAAATGTTTTAAGTCCTGTTTTGTAGTCGAATTCGCAGTTTTTGGGCCAAATCCTGCGTCATGAAGTTGACTTGACTTCCTGACAGTTGACTTCTCCACATCTTGATTTCACAAGAGTAACTGCTTTTGCCAACATTACCGGATCAAGCACACTTATTGTATGCATTGCGTGTGTAGTTGTTATTGGTTGCGCATGAGGTTGACGTTAACTGCTGCGGCGAGAAAATCGGCGTTGACGCAGCAACAGTGGGACGATGGTGTTGACGCAAGCTCGTTCCGTACCGATGTACCAATGTGTTACCCCAAAATAGCTTTTTAACGTTGTTAACGGCCGAAGTTGAAGGTTTTTGGTTTTACGGCTCTTTTTGTCGTTACCTCTTTTCCGGCACAATTTAGTGGCACTCTTTTGTTTCTTTATGTTTTTGGTAGTTTTAATAAATTTGCTTTACCGCAAAATGCACTAACTTTATCAGAAAAAATAAATACAAACACTTTTATTCCAACACTGCTTTTATTTTAACACTCCACTGTGGGCCGTTTAACCGAATTATCCACCTTTTGGTTTTGGTTTCTCTTTTTTTTTGTTTGCGCACTATTAGACTGGTGAATTTTACAGTATGTATGCCATGTACATATGTATGTATTATATTTTCACCACACACAAAACGTTTCTCTCAATTTTTTTTTTCAATTTTTAGTTTAAGTTAATTTGTAATTTCTTTATGTTGATTTTACCACTTCATTTCGTTTTTATTCACTTCAGTGTATGTCGCATGTGTGCACTTCCCAATTATTTTATATATAATATGTATACACAA
>NW_017537208.1:0-5492 GCF_001853355.1 Bactrocera latifrons | reverse complement strand
GTGTGAGCGGCATTTTTCCGAAGAAATACGTGACGCAAAAAAATTACATCCGCGAGCTGTTGCGGACATTAACTTAATTGTAAAGAAAATATTTAACGCCCCAAATTCTTTGTTTGAACATCCCTTAGAAATGGGTGTTGAAGATTTTCTTCCCCATATGGAATGCTCTGCCTCAAATGCAAACGATGCATAGATGCACCTTCTTCCGCTTTTACAAAAGGAAGACCATGGATATTATTTTAGAGCATTTACCCAATGTTGGCATAAACATTCGCGATGAGTCAATCTGTCGTTGAAGTGAACTGACAAAAGGCAGTTTGAATTGATATCAAATTACTAGAAGTATCAACTGAAAGTTGCCTATTTGTATGTCTTAGCAAATGTAAATTGTCTTCGGCAATGTCATTTTTGTTCGTATCCCATAATCGAGGCGAATTTGAAAGCATTAGAGAACGCAAATGGATGTCCACCTACTGGTTGGCCTTGCTTTCTTCGACGATGCATGTATAATATCAAGGCATTTTCGAATAGAACAATGTTCTCGCAGACAGATCACTTACGAAATTTTGTTGCTGTTCCAAGCTACCTCATCACCAATCGATTGAGGCTAAATCGGTTCCGCCGTTCTTGAGTTATAAATATAGACATAAATTGCGAAATCGAGGGTGATTTTGCAAAAAAGGCCACCGTTAGGACCTTTTCCAGAACTAAAGGAATACCCATGCATATTTTCATGTCTTTCCATGCAGTGGTTCGGGCGTAATGCGTGGATATACAAAACAGGCGTGTAATTTTTATATATAAGAATACATATAGACACATAGATAATACTACTGCCATCTTTATTATTTCTATTAGTAATATTTTAGCTATTTTGTGAAGCAACTTAGTTTACAAAAAATTGATCATAAAGCATCCCGCATTGCTTTTTGCGTTAAAACACTGTGTTTAAAAGAGTTAAGCATCCACCCGTTCTACCCTCAAAACATAATGGCACACCCTAATTCTGCCCATCTTATCATCACACACACACCACACTGGGGACACATTGGATTTCATCACAGCAGATGTCAACAATCAAATCGAATCATCGCTGTTTGACCATACATTCGTTCGACACTTCTTTTCTGTTTGCAACACCCGTTCCCGTTTGAACATCGACAGCAGCAATCTGGCGCGCTCTACTCTAACATTCGTTACCTAAATGATCGTTACATTTAATTTTAAGAAAAGGAGAGTTAAATACTTCTTTAATAAATTATTTTGTACACTACACACTTTAGTGCTACGGTATTTTTATTTCAAGCGTGCGTGATTACCATTTTATCAATTTAATAATTACCAAAGCACAAGTACAAATAGATATATGTACCGAAAAATAGCGATATATGTATCTATTTATTACAAACTTGAACATGGTCCTTTTAATTTAAGTCCTGCACCAGGAAAATTAACCGTTGAAAAGAGGTTTGCTATGTTGGAAAGAAGCGAAATGATGAACCGGTTCCCAAGCGTGGAAAGATCGAAAAAGTCGACTGGAAAGGTTATCACATCAGTCTTTTCGGTTGCACGTTTCTTTTATATACTATATATATTTGTGAGCGTTTTTTTGTATTGTTTTTTGAAGAAATGAAGTATTCAAAAGATTCCTACAAACATGAATTTTGAACAAATAATTTTAAACCTAATTTTTGTATTTATGTGTTGTATTAAGTTTTGACATTAAGCGATAAAAATTCTATGTCCTTACCCTAGTTCTAAGCTACCTCCTCACCAATTTTCAGCCCAATCAGCCGTTCTTAAGTAATAAATGGTGTAACTAACACAACTTTCTTTTATATATATATGTAGATACAAGGGTTAAGTTATCCTACATTCTACAGTACTTATTTCTCTCTCTATATACATTATTTAGCTATCATAATAATGCATAACGTATTGACAGCAACATCACCTGATGCTTGTCGATCACTGTTACCTAAATAAGCATATAAAAATTTAAACTCTAAGCCAAGCATATCAGTTGGATTTTGGTTACCACATCTCCCAGAAGTGTATTAAAAAACCAGTACTCCACAATTGGTGACCCCGACGTAGACCTTAGCGGTCACCTTGATTCAACGGTCTAATTTTACAGCAAGCGGCCGTTACGAATAGCGGACCACACCACTGAAGGTGACACAGGGCTAAAATTACACCACTCAACCATTACCTGGCAGCGTTTTGCACAACCAGTGCAATATTTCCTAACTATTTTTCGATATATTTTATATTAATTAATTAAATATCATAAGAAAGGCCTGTCGACGATGACACACCACGTCTTACGAAACCTTTCATGTTCCTGGGATGCAGTAGAATCACAGTTCCGCAATAAAAACGTCACGAGCAAGGTGACATCATCTTAAATCCACCAGTCGACAAGCCCTATCAACGTTTACAGACTGCACTAATTGCGTGCTCTTCTAAATCGAGAGAAGCGAAAATTCTACAACTTCTGGACAGTGAGTGCCTCGGCGACAGAACGCCCTCTCAACATCTTCGACACCTTCGAAGTTTCGTTCCGGACATAGATGAGGAAGTATTAAGAGCACGGTGGCTCCCACATCTCCCCGGGAAAATGTGCGCATATTTGGTTGCACAACGCACGGCCGAGCTACAACCGTTTAGCAAAGCTGCATATCGTTTACACGACGTTCTTCAACCTTCTCAAGGGCATAATATAGCTGCAACATCGCTTACAGCAACTCACGACTCGAATCTAACAGCCGTAGAGCAACAACTCGCTCACATAACAAAATGTATTCAAGAGCTTTTGGACACTCATCAATCAACTGGACGAAAACGTTTTCGTTCACAATACATCAACAGAAGCAGATCGGTTTCTCCTTCCATGTCCACCAGTAACACCTGCTGATATCACAAAATTTTGGCAGTCTGGCTCAAAAACGCACACCGGATTGCCAGCAAGCGGGAAACGCAGCAGAGAGACGTTGGCGGCGGAAAGCGCCTCTCGACCACCATCGTACCGTCTCTTCATCACGGACCGCCACTTACACACACAATTTCTGGAGGACACAGGCTCCGAAGTCTCAGTATACCCTCACAAACGAGCAACTAACACGAAGATAGCGACCGGCTACCAACTCACCGCAATTAACAGAACACTTGTTAATACTTATGGTGTCATAAAAACCGCTTTAAACATCGGCCTTCGCAGAGTGCTAACATGGCGTTTCATAATGGCAGATGTGTCCAATCCAATCATTGGCGCCGATTTTCTTTCACACTATTTACACCAAACGACTGTGCACTTCAGGTACATCTAAAAGTGTGAGAGAAGTACAGTCAATCAAACTCCAACAGCCGAATCAATCATCAGGATTTTGGCAACTGCTTGCCGAATATCCTAAGATTAAACGTTCCGATGGTGAACCCAAACAAACTTCAAACACAACGCAAAAGATGATCAACCTGGGTGTTGCAAGACCATCCGATAGCCCTTGGTCATCACCTCTACATCTGGCTACAGTTGCGAATGGCGCCCATGCGGCGATTACCATCTATTCAACGAACGTACCATACCAGATCGGTAGCCTGTTCGATGTTTAGAAGATTTCGCCGCAAATTTACACGGTACATCTTTCTATTCAATCATCGATGATCTACTGGTCGCATCTGGTAACAAAGCAGAGCACAAACAACATTTGCGTATCTTTTTCCAACGCTTTCAACACTATGGCTTAGTCATCAACACAACAAAAACATTGTTTTCGCAGCTACGCTACCTCATTTGCAATTATACAAGTACTTTTTCATAACAGTATCATTTTACGTATTTTTAGGTTTCTTCCCTTTGCATAGAATAAAAACATACATACATAAATTTTTTATATAGCCTTTTTGGCTATTTCAAACTTTATTTGATTCAAAGTAGTGACAAGAGAACCAAATACAATTAACAAACTTTCCGTTTATAGCACAAGATGTGCTGAGCTTTTGAAATACAATATTGAAGTGCCATTATTCGCAACTTAAAGAAACATCATATATTGTTAAGCCACGGATAGAGCTAAGTCGTTTTTAGATGCAGATGTAGTAAATTGTTTACATTTGCCGTAAACCAATGAAAAATTGTTTCGGGCGGTATTCCAAATGTTTTACTATTTATAGTTACAGTAGTGTCAAAGGTTGTTAAGAACGTTCTATTTAATTTTGTTTCATTTACAATGTTTCTTCCTGATAGTAATATAGGTCCATCATTAGTTATATGTATTGAGGTATTTTTTTCGTAATTTTTGTACAATTAGTTGGTTTGTTATTTAAAGATTTACAAAACAAGTTTCAATTTTATTTTTGTTACAAAAAGATTGCTTACTTCTATTCACCTGGGGAGAGTATAAAAAATATCAATATGTAGTTATTCCCCTTCTTTCTGTGATATTGCGGTTGTGCCTATTTATTAAAAGTCCTCTACTGTATAAAGGATTTCTATAACTAAATTGGGTTGAAGAAATTCTTGTAATATTATATAATTGGTAAATTTGATAAAATATCGTATTCAATTAAATGACAAGTTTTTTCAAAGTTAGTTGGTTGTTCATGAATAAATTATTTATTTTTATACAGCAAGATTTGTTTTGTTAAATTGGCTCAGGAGTTTCGCGGTTCCTGGTATCGTCTCTAAGTCTGACGAATCATCGGTTAAATTATTTAATAGTTGCCTTGATAGAGCATCTGCTACTATGTTCATTTTTCCAGGCGTATAAAATATTTTTGGTGCAAGATCTCCGATTATAGCATATAATTTTTACATCGGGATTTCTTGGCGACACAGCAAAAGATAAAGGTTGATGATCGGTATAAATTTCTAAGTTTGACACGCCGTAAAGGTAGTTGCGGAAAGCCCATACAATGGCATAAAGTTGCTCGTTTGTAGCATACCTTGCTCAGTTTTATTAAGTTTTTGTAGAAATAGAAGTAATAGGCTAGTTTAAATGAGTTAAGCATATACCCCCTATAACCGATAAAACTGGCGCATCCTAATCCAACAGCGCAATTCACCACAGCTGATGACACTACAGCACAACTCAACAAAAAGGATAGGCAACGGGAAACCAGCCCCAATTGGTTTCAAGCTATTCGAGCTACACAAGCCGCACTTCCACTTTCGCACGTCAACCTTCGTTCTACACAACTCGTACGTTAGCATATTGATACCGATTGACAACAATCCTGCGCCCTATGCTCAACGTATGTATAATAATACAACATCCGGATACCTCTCGTCCGCTCGCCGTGGATTTTAATTGTACATTCGCACGTAGTGAGTACATTTAAATTTGCCTTTTACATATTTTGTGATTAAATGTAAAATAACAACATTACCTTTGTAAATTAAACTAACTTATATAAAATAAATGGAGTATTTTTCCTTGCCCCCGATTAAAAATGGTCCTTCGAGCCTTAGTGAGAGGCACTATGGATTATTG
>NW_017537207.1:110388-143636 GCF_001853355.1 Bactrocera latifrons | reverse complement strand
ATCTCTCTGCCGTTCTCATTAACTCCACATCAGTGACTATTGTCCATTCCGTTTCAGCAGGTCCTTGCGCTCGCGCCGTTCGATTTTCTAGAGGCTGTGCGGGGAATAGAGTTTCCACTACGGTTTTCAGTAGCACTGGGCACGTCGGTGCTTGTCCTTTGCCACCTCTTATCTTAGTCATTACCAGCTTGTAAGCATCACCCCATGCGTTTTCGTCAATTTTTCCGCACAGTTCTTTAAAGCAGTAGGATTTACTTTTTTTGATTGCTTTTTTGAGTTCGCTACGTTTTCTTTCAAAGCATTCGCGTAATTGCGTATGCTCTGTAAGTCCCCGACTCCTTTGACACCTCCTCCTCGCGTTGTGGCATTCCTTCCTTAATGTGTTGATCTGCTCATTCCACCAGTAAACAGGCTTTCYATGAGCGCCATTTTTTTCCTACTCATTGAAGCGTCGCATGCTTTAGTGACATGCCGCACTAGTGTCTCCGCCTGTCGATTTATGTCTTCTTCAAATGTTAGATGACCATCTAACATGAGTTGGAAGAGTTCGGCGTCCATGGTTTCCATCTTCCATCCTTTTCTCTGTACTTTCTTAGTGGACATATTCCTTCGATTTTGCACCGAGTGTTCGATTTCGAACATAATAGCACGATGGTCACTGTGTGTATATATGTCGCACACCTGSCACCTTGTTGTCCGTGCTAGAGAACTGCTAGCGAAGGTTATGTCAATGACCGATCCCCGACCGTTCTTCTCGAACGTATTTTGATTTCCGGTATTTAGTAACACCATGTCTAACGACGAGAGGACCTTTAGCAGAGCATCTCCTGCCTATTTGTGCAGATGCTACCCCACTCCATCGCCCATGTATTAAAATCGCCTGCTATCACGTTTCTTGTAGTAGACAGAATTTCTCTGACTAGTTCATCCAGGGTTTTCTCGAAGTCAATCTGCGATATGCTTGGCGGTATGTAGCAGCTATAAAAGTTGATTCCACAGATTTTCGCTCGAGTGTAAAAAGATTTCCCTGATAGCGGTTTGTCCTGAAATATTTCCCCTCCACATGCCCATATGGCAGCTTTGTTTTGGTTGTCAGATATCCATGTCGCGCCGCTTATATTTTTGTACTGTTCGCAAAGTATAGCTACATCGATCTTTTCCTCATAAACCGTCTGCGTAAGAAGCTCTTGTGCAGCCTCACAGTGGTTTAGGTTGAGTTGCCTGACTCTCATTTTTTGGAGTTYTTACACGCCTCTTGATAGAGAGGACACTTTTTGCTTCCTATTTGGTGGTCGATGTTTTCCCTGCCCTTTTTCTTACATGCACTGCATGACGGGTTTTTATTACATGACTTCGCAAAGTGTCCAGTTTCTCCACACTTGACACAGCACTCGCTCCTGTCATCTGGGTTGTTACATGCTTTCGCCATATGYCCGTATTCAAGGCATCTGAAACACCTCCTGAGGTTTTGCTTCGCCCTTATTCTGCACACTACCCAGCCTATTTTCAATTTGTGTGCATCACGAAGTACCCTTGCTTCCAACGCGGGTAGACTTACTACGGCAGTTTGGGTTCCTAGGTATCCCGTTCTGATGCTCTTAATCGAGTTCATATCAAAGTTGCTCAACTCGTTTACTTGTATACGTATTGCCTCAGTAATATCCTCTTTCGTTGTGATTTCATCAAGATCACGTACTTCTACAAGAACCTCGTGAGTTAGAGCTTTTATTTGCGCATTTTCTCCCAACACTTTACTTATTTCGGTCTTGAAGACCCCCGTGCTCTTCATCTGGCCTCCTTCAGCTCCAACAGAATTTGGCCTTTTGCCGTTTTCCTTATCTTGGTCACATTTTCCCCTAATTTTTGCAGCATATCACTCTTCTTGACAGTCCTGAGGATGTCGCTATATGACATGTCCCCGGTTTTTTTCTATTACTATTGCATCAGGTCGGGGTGGTGGTTTATGTAGTGGCTTCCTTAGTTGCTTCCGTTTAACAGTGATCCACCATCTTGTTTCGCCATTTCTTTCTCCTTGCTTGTGACTGAGTTGGCGCACTTTGCTTCCTTGCTCAGGGGAACTTCCATTTTGTTAGACCATTCCTTATGGCAAGTTTTATTTATCTTCGGCGGTGGGTGTATTCTCTGTGTTGGTTGTCATCACTAGAAAATTACGCCGTGCTTCCTTATTGCCATGTGCCATGCATTCGCACTCGTTTATGTGCCATATTAGATTTTTATTTTTACAAACCACAAACATCTGTATCTTTGATTGTGGCACATAACTGGGATTGACCGTATTTGTCAAGGAATGTGCAAAATATTTTTCGCGGCTTGCAAAAATCTGCGACAATATGTATGCATGCTCATACAAATGAATACATATTTACACAAGTTCGTTGGTAAAGCTATTAGAGCGGCAAGGGAAGCAGTAGCAATGGTCGATAGTTCATTTGAGTTTTCGGCACAGCTCGGATTTTCTACCAACAACACAATGACTCGTTTGTCAAAACGTGAGCTTCGCCATAAGTTGTCCGTGTCAACGGAAATTTCGCATGAAAGAATATACATTTGTACATATTACCATACGAAGTTGTGTGTGGACAAATATACAAACATTATGCGTATGGTTCGCTTTGTCTACATGCACACATAATTGCATGCATACGTGAATATGTGCGACCGCTTGGTCTTTTAACATAACTTTTATCAAAACTTTTAAAGGCCTGCAAATAAATAAGTATCTAGGTATATAAATATGTACATACGTATATATCTTATCAAACCTACATTAATTAAGTAATTAGGTTATAATACAAATATGATTTTATTATTTATTTCCAAAGATTTAAGGAATTCATCATGCAATTGTTTAATTTGTACGTACATATGTATGTACATGCTTTTGTGCTTTGATATAAAATATAACCTATGTGTATGTATGTATATAAATTATATACAGAGTCGGTTGCGCATTGTAAATATGCGAATCTGTAAACGTACATTCCTTAACATCGGAAATAGCATAAGTTCTCTGATTGACCACTGAAAATGCTCAATTCGGCTATTTTCATGCCCCTCATGTTAAGTGGTGAAACGCGCTAATAATTTTCTGTGGTGAAACGCACTCATCCAAAACAGTAAATATCCCAAAATTGAAATATCCCTAAATTTTTGATATCGTGAACCTTCTCTATAAATATACGTTCTCTGTTTGTAGTGCAGAGATGTATCAGAGATGGCGCTGTATAAACCCCACGGAGCCCGAATTCCGAATCGAATTCGAATGCAAAACCGTAGAAATCGATTTGTGCGTTCTGGACTTATAGCKTCAGGAAGGAAAACCCGAGTTATTTTTATATAGTGGATTAATAAAAATTAAAAATCTGGGCGCTTGAAGGGTAGAAATGTACCTAGTATAGATGCTGGTCTAAACAAATCGATTATAAAATTTATAATTAAACGTTAGAACATTAAAGTTAAGAAGTTCGTAAAATGCCAATTTATTTTTACGATTTGACGTGACGAAATCGAGTTTTAGATTTTCAGGTGGAAGATGGAAGTTAGCATAGCCTAAACGCTTCGCGTTTAAAGCATTCGAGGATATTTTACGCTCCATCTAAATTGATATTTTTTAATTACGGTCAGTTTGAGAGCGAGGCCCGTAGCATTTGCTACTCTTGCTTCGTGGCTAATCCCGGACTGGCTACATTTGACGCATCAGTCGTCAGTGTAAATATCTTTCATAATTTGGGTATGCCAGAATCGGATCGCTTGTAATTAAAGTTTTTTATAGTGTTTATAGCTTTAACAAATTTCTCATCTGAGCTAAATCAAGAAACTGTTTTCTTTCTTTTTCCATTTTCGGAACGGGATAATTCAAAATAGCTTTGATTTTCTTAGGGTTGGTTTAAATATGTTATGACCTAGAAATTCGGTTTCTCCTTTGAAAAACTAATTTCTATTTAGATTTAAATCACGTTGTTTAGAGTTACCGAATGTACGATGTTAAGGTTTTGATCTCTTTGTTCTATAGTATGTAAATTTTTTCTTAACGATATAGATTTTTTCTCTGCCACGTTGTTTAGAGTTACCATGTAAAAGTTTGGATCTTTCTATTTTACATGATGTAGATTTTTCTCACAATACTAAATTTTATCTTTTTGTTCTATAGTATGTAAATTTTTCCTTCACCATAGTTTTTTTTGTTTTGCTCATTTGCTAACTTGAATAGCTTCGTTAAAATTAGAAACTTGTTTATCATAAATTTATGTTTTTTTTCATAAGCCATCAGTTGTTTATTTTATTTATACATGTGTCATTTATGGGTGGAATTATATGGAATTTTTGAGTTAGATTTTTGAGCAATTATTATTGCGTCGTAGTTACTTTATGTAGTAACTTTCAAATACAATGGTTTCTAGAACACTTTAATTTTGGAATTATATTATTTTTATTAATACATAAAAAAGTTCCTAATACTATTTATAAACTGCTTTTGCATGATTGTGTGAATTAAAAAAAAGGTAAAGCCTGACACTTATTTTAAAGTAACTGTGGGAGTTTTTATTTCGCTTATTTGAGACGAATAGGTTCTTTTTTATTAAGGGTCATTTACGCAGATTCTATCAACTGCGCCAAAAAAGTTATTTCTTTTTTAATAAAATATTTTCCCTTAATTTTTTTTACAAAAAACGTTTTTTTTTATTAAATCAACAAATGACTTAAAGGAACGCGTGTTTACTATTCGAGGGGACAACTAATAATGATTTTTAGAATAACGCTAAAATCAAACGGTTCCGCTGTACGGGACCGCTTAATGCAGAAATATTATAGTTTTTTTTTATTAAATCAACAAATGACTTAAAGGAACGCGTGTTTACTAKGCGAGGGGACAACTAATAATGATTTTTAGARTAACGCTAAAATCAAACGGTTCCGCTGTACGGGGCCGCTTAATGCAGAAATATTATAGAATGCTTAAAAGCGTTTACGTTTTGCTGAATAGAATGTTGAATTAAATTCTCCAATTCAGCATTAGGATATGTTACTTCTATATATACTTTTATATATATGCTCCAATACATAGTGTAATATACAGGGGTTCACACTAATTAGCACATCCTCCCATGAGAATTAATTGCATTAAAATTATTTAAAAATTAAAGACAAAATAAAACAAGGCAGGAATTTTATATATTATAACTCCTATACTGACAGACACGTAAGTTTTGTTAGAAAAACAAAAACCATTGTATGTAGTATATGAAAGTTGGGTTAGTATCGACAAGATTTTAAATAAATTGAATAAAAGCATAAGGCAGGCCAATTCAGCAATGGAATTGCCTGATTTTGAAGCCACTGAATCACAGACCTTGACTTATGAACGGTACGAGATAATTTTAAATTATGGTATTCTACAGAATCTAGCTTCCCCATTATCTGCACTATAGGACCAACACCATGCTTCAAAAAGCACCCCACATCATAACACTTCCCGCTTACGCCGAACTGAACTGTTTTCCTTGTATACTTTGTGTCTAATTCTTTATTTGGGGGGCATCGTACATAAGTTCTTCCACCAGGCCTGCGTAAGTTGACTTGAGATTTTTCTCTCCAAACTACACAATTCCAAAAAGAAAGATGACACCCGCTATGCAACCTGACAAATTCGAATCGCTTCTTTTTATTATTGTGTGTAATGTTTGCTTTTAAAAACTTCCGCATCCCTGTAGGTTGTTTTCCAAAAGTCGCCGTCTAGCAGTCTTACTGGCTTTGTTTTCAGCATTGAAGCTCTTATTTGTGAAGATGTTGCAATAGAATATTTAATCGACTGCCGAGCAATTGGGGAAACTAYTTTTTTTTTTGGTCTTTTTCCTTTTTTCTTTTTTAAGGAGCAGATTGAAGAAGTCGCACGWAAGAGAATCGTCTTGTCTGAAAAATCGCAAAGGCAGCTCTTTTCGTGTTGTCAACTCTCTTTTCACGGGTCTTTCTCAAAATTTAAAACATGGCGAATATCTGGTCGGTTGTTGATTAGGCAGTCTCCCTTTTTGTGGATTCTGCAGAGTGCACTTAAATTCCAATTGTTGGGCATGCTTTCGTCCGACTATATATTACAAAGCTGATGCATACTCCTTATCAGTTCTTCGCCGCCGTGTTTGAATAGCTCGGCCGGCAAACCATCGGCAGCCGCTGCTTTGTCCGGAAGTCCGGAAGTCGTGAGTGGTGTCTATGCCAATCAAGAAGAAGAAGAATATGTGCGAACATGTTTTTGTGTGCGCTTCCAAATTACATCGTGGAATCCTTCGGTGGATTCCTAGTATTTATTTTTATTTTTGTTGGTTTTTAATCCGCGCCCGTTTTACGTACTAATTAGTACATAACATATGCACATGTATTTTTTTCTATCTTGCTCTATTTTTATACTCTTACAACCAGTTGCTAAGAGTGTTATAGTTTTGCTCACCTAACGGTTGCACGTATCCACCTAAAACTAATCGAGAGAGATAACCATTAAAGCTACAACAACCRCTATTTTACATTCCACATGATTTTTTTACTTTTCAATACACAAATCCAGAAGCAATTAATATAATAGGTTAAATTTTGCAGGAATAATGCCAGCCCAGTACCTATTGTAGCCTTTGGATCGGAAATATCGGTCAATGTGTGAGATATGTAATAGAAATTCAGACATAATTCTTTTCCTGCATTAGGTATTCTGTGTATCCAAAATGGGTAGTATATAATTCACCACTAACTTTTTAACTTTTGACACCCACTCCTTTGTGAACGCCATATATATTTTTTTCGTTCAAGTCAAAATGGATCACAATTTTATTTGAGGATAAGAACATCTTCTATATAAAGATTTCCCTGGTCGGATACTAGTGGAGGCTTGACAGTAATATAAAATCAACAATATGTATGGAAATGTATTAAAATTGGTGGACTCCCTGGTCGGATACCAATGGAAGTTGTACGGATGTATTTTTAAAAATATAAAGAAGAATATTCGGAACTAATGGGTTAGTTCAGGTGCTGGCAGGACGAAGTTTTTTGCTCGTTGGGCGGTGGTGTATTAGTAACTGCGTGTATTGGTGTGTTTTCTGCTGGTCTCAATGGATGTGTGGTGTGTGGGGAAACTGCTGTTTTCAAGTGTGGTGTATGTGCCAGTATTGCTTGTGAGTTGTGTGGTGTGGTGTGGTGTAGTGGGACGTGAGGGTTGGAACCTTAACTCATTTAGCCAGTTGGAATCGCGTCAATACTTCCCTGAGCCCCCATATACGCAATATAAAATTACCGGTACTTAGCTATTTCTTACTAGTTTAATAAGTTGTTTTTCCTTTTTCTCTATCGTTTTTTTTTGTTTTGGTTTTAATAACTGCTTTTTTTTGTCACCATACTGTTAATTAAGCTTGCAGTTCAAAAAATGTATATATGTATTTTTTGTCACTGTACTAAACTTTGCTTATGGGCTTCACGCCAGCACACAGTCATGATCTTTTGTTTTTTTCTATATATTTGTGGTATATTTATGTACGCTTGTACCTTTTCTGATCACTTGCATTTTATTGTTAATATTCTCTTTCTCAACTTTGTCTTCTTTCTTCACTGGATTTGTATGTATATGTACATGTAATTTCACTGCACTTACACTTGCGCACTTATTAAATTTTGTTTGTCATCGGTTTTCCTTTTTTATACTCTTGTAACTGTTGCTACAGAGTATTTTAGTATTGTTCACCTAACGGTTGTTCCTATCACCTAAAACTTATCGAGATAGATATAGGCCTATATATACATACATACATAAATGATCAAGAAGAGGAGAAAAGTTGAAATCTGGTTGACTGTATGTCTGTTCGTCATTCCGTCTGTCCGCCGTGCAGGCTGTAACTTTAGATATCCCAATGAAACTTGTTATGTGGATTCCTTAATACACATAAAAAAAAAAAAATTGACATTAACACAAATTAAGATACGAAGCTGTAATTTGGTACAGAGGGTCCCAGTAACAAGGGACATCTGTAAGAAACGCCCTCTAATAAGTTTAATGTATATATATATCACCCAAACCACTTAAGATACAACAACCAAATATGCTGAGTAGGAATCACTACCAACAGTATGAAATTACATGAAATCATAGGATAACCCCGCATASGCCCCATATAACGGTACCGACAAAAACTACAAAAAGCACAATATATCAGTAACCAAATACGTCAGGCTATAAATTTTAGTATCGATATGGTATACGAGTGTTATGGGAGCTTCTGTGACAATTTGACCGCTCACCTTTTGGCGAAATTCCGTATCTCGGAACCTGACCTACCGACTTCGACTAAATTTAGTACGTTGCATTTTTTTACATCCTTATGTCATGCTGGGAAACTGGACGAAATCGGACAACAACCGCGCCTATTTCCCATATAACACAATTAAAAATTCCATGTGATTATTTCACTTCCCAATACGCAAATCAGGATGTAATTCATATAACTGAATAAAATTTGTAGTAATAATTATCTTAAAATGTGCCACCTTTTAACCAAAAATTTATCAAATCCAATTTAAAATGTTCAAGCCCCCTATTGAAATTCCGGTTTAATCAAAGTATTTTGTTCGTTTTACAAATTTTTGTTAGTATGCATGTTTTCTGTTACAGAGTTGCATTGGAAGCGGGCTTATTTTCAACACCCTTCCCCAATGTGATTCTGTTTACATAAAAATTAATGTTAATTCATTAATTTAACAAAACGTAAGTGCTTTGTTTTCTAAAGATTTTTTGTATATCACATATCATATTTTCTGCTGAAATGAGTTTAATTCTATGCCACCACTCTGGACAACTTCTCGGACGAAATGACATCTAATGTTGACCTGTTACGGTAAGACTAAGGGCTACGAAATTTTTTTGTTTTATCGATCTCTACGAGATTGGTCTACCTGCCAGGAGGAATACGTACCCGGAGATTCATCGACGATTACTCATATCACCTCCCCACACTGCGTTTACATAGCCTCCACGCGCCTGCWCACAACCGTGGTAATCCAGTTTCGTGTCTTTTATTGCTGCTATATATCGCATTATATTCTTCACCCCTGTTGGTATAGGAAATAAGAACAAAGGAACAATAGTTCTTATTTCACAGCCGAATGGTAAATATCAAGTCTGGTAGTCAAAATTAACCACATCAATTCGCCTATTGCATACTGATAAGCCGTTACATTCACTTCCTCACACGTTTTCGCTGAAAACTACTGCAAAACTTACAGTCCACTCATTATAATCGGTGCCTGCTCTAGTTTAGTCGATGTTTTTGGAATACATGTTTTGCCGCCCCTAATTTTCACTTGATATTTGTTTACATCCCATATACAAATACAGATGTCGCTTGATATTCTCATATTAAGAGGATTCTCTTGCTCTTGCACCGTGCAGAAATTACAGAATTTTCCTTTGGTGCAACGGTACAACAACAAACACACGCATAAAATTAATTGCAATTTCTGTAAATATATCACTAGACTCTGCAATGGGTGCTCTCGTGTGTTAGGATTTTTGCATTTTGTGTCATCGTACAATCTTGCAAGAGCAAAATAATGCCACTTTCCATAGTTGTCAGTGAAAACTCATCGAAAACACACATTGTCGGTCTGAAAGATTCCACAACATACAAATGTGTTTTCAAAATGTTTTCAGAATCGGTCTGAACATAGTATAAGAAGACTGATTCATTGAAATTTGCCTGTATCGCCATCGCACTGAATCTGCATGCCCAAGAACATCTGAAGGGGCCTTTATCAACGCATTTGAACTTGCTCGAAATCATTGTTTTAATTTGTATGAAATTCTGGCACGCTGTAAGTAAATCATCTACATTGATTAATAATAATCAAAGGTTACCTTCTATGTCCTGTTTATGCAGGAATGGTTCATTCTGGCATTGAGAAAAACCGATTTCACAGAGCACCTCGTTCAGTTTGGAGGTCCGCTCCCTTCCTGCTTGCTTTAAGCCGTAAATCGGTTTGCTCAATCGTAACAATTTTTCGCCACATGTTCGGTCTCATACCCCTCAGGCTGCTTCATGTAGATCACATCTTTTAACTCGCTGTTAAGATAAGCCTTACAAATGTTCATCTGATGTAAGTGTAACTTCAGTTCCACAAAGAGCGCGAGTACCAAGCGTATCGTTTCATATCGACACACCGGAGAAAATGTTTCGTTGTACTTCACGCCGAGCTTCTGATCGCACCCTTTGGTTGCCAAACGTGCTTTGTACTGCTCAGCTGCGAAAGTTTTATCTCTTTTAACTGTGTAAACCCATTTACACCCAATTACCTGTTCACCCTTTGGTAAGTCTGCCCCAGTCCACGTGCCATTTGCTGACAAGCCCTTTTGATCTGCGTCAAAGCCGCCTGTCAGTATGAATCACTTGCCTTCAGTTGCCTTTTTAACCCTAGAAGGGTACTGTGAGTAAAATTTACTCACATACGGAATAGATTTATTCGTAAATCAGCAGGTTGGCCACACTGAAAGTGGTTGGCCACTAGCAGTGCTTGTCCCACTCTGTCGTAAGTCGGCTGCCGCAAGCATTGAATGGTGTTGTTTGATGTATCGCGCTTGTGGACGATTTAAAAAAAAAGTTAGTGAGTAAAATTTACTTATCGATACCCTTTACGTACTAAATTGTATGAGTCAAATTTACTCATCAGTACCCTTTACGTGAGTCATGTTTACTTATCAGCAACTTGCTAAGTGTCTAAAACATATATTTTGTGCTGCATTGTGACAATTATGTTTTTTCTTGTATTATGTTACCGTAAAGAAAAKTAGAGCATATAAATGGCAGGTCACGGGTTATCAGAACAAAATATTTTGGATGCAATACTTGAACTAGAATCTGAGGAAGAAGCCAATTTGGAGTTGGAGCTATGTAACTTTTATGAGGATTCCTGGGACAGTGTTGCAGATCCCGAATATTCGGAAAATTCGTGAAACAGAAGAGGTAATTACAATTATTACACCTAGTACCAACAATCTGATCGGAAAAGATGGAAATTTTATTTGGAGTAAGGAGCCTGTTGCTGCGATACGTCAAAAAATTCCCTCCATAAATATTGTTCACATTCGCCCTGGCCCAACAGCAAATGCAAAAAATTCATTGTGTCCTCCCAGCTGCTTGAAACTGTTTTCTACCGCAGACACATTGGAAAAGATTTTGGTTTATACAAATAAAGAAATAA
Organism: Bactrocera latifrons; assembly: GCF_001853355.1. Lineage (NCBI taxonomy): Eukaryota > Metazoa > Arthropoda > Insecta > Diptera > Tephritidae > Bactrocera > Bactrocera latifrons. The sequence continues at coordinate 132,386 of NW_017537207.1, read as the reverse complement.
ACATTCAAAGGAAGAACTATAACGATAAAACTCACGCGGTTTTGCCAAATTTGGAAATGTACGAACTTGAAGCATTTCTTGGTTTGTTAGTCTTGTCCGCTGCTCTCAAAGATAATCACTTGGCAACACATATGATGTTTGACACTACCTACTGTGGGGAAAGGTACAAGGTAACCATGCCTGAGAGAAGGTTCAAATTTATCCTAAATTGTCTAAGATTCGATGACAAAGAAACAAGAACTGCTAGMAGAGAAATGACCTGACCAGCTCCAGTTTCTTCTATTTGGGACAAACTTCTAAAGAATTGCAGGGCCAAATATAAACCTGAAAGCTATATAACAATTGATGAGCAACTAGTTGGAATTAAATGCAAATGTTCATTTAGGATGTATATTCCCTCTAAACCGAACAAGTATGGGATCAAAATTGTCATGTCTTGTGATAGCGGAACAAAGTTTATGTTGGATGCCATTGTTTACCTTGGAAAAAGAAGTGTACCTCCTGCAATGGCTACTGGTGAATATTATGTCGTTGAACTGCTGAAAAATGTAAAGGGCACCAATCGAAATGTCACGATAGACAATTGGTTTACAATAACAACTGTTGGCACAATAAAAAAAATAAACCACAATTGCCTATTGAAGCTATAAAGTTTCAAAAACGAACCGCATCCACTTTATTGTTTATATTTCATGAGGATTTGACAGTTGTATCATACAAGCCCAATAATAATAAACTTGTATTATTGGCGTCTAATTAGCACCGTACGGGTAGCATTCACGAGACCACTGGAAAACCAGAAATAGTCCATGTGTACAACTCAACAAAAGGAGGAGTTGACAGTTTTGATCAGATGTGCCAAAACATTAACCATGGTAGGAAAACCAGAAGGTGACCTCTAGCATTTTTCCAAAATATGATGAACATAGCTGCAATAAATGCATACAACGTTTACGCGCACAACATGTAGCCATGGGCAAAATCCAGAATCCCTACTTAATTTTATGTTATCTCTACACAAGGAGTTAACGGAAGGATTTCAAAGGAAAAGATTAGCTACTAATACAAATATGAGTTTGGCGTTGAAAAAACCCATTTAAAGTATTTTAGGCACAAGTCAAGAGCCCCATAGTTCCAGAGAAGACTAAAAGGGGCCAAGAAAGTACTGTAATTTTTGTAGTTATACCAAACTTAGATACACCACAACTTATTGCAATTGTGGATTAGCTATTTGCGATGAACATGCCCAAAAAAAGTGCCCTGACTGTGCTTGAAAAATTTGTATGCATTCATAATCGTCAAAAATTAATAATAAAGTATTATTTTTGCTTACTTTATATATTTTAATAAAAAACTGCACTTATATTATATGCTGGCTTTCAATTTTTTTTTAAATTTAAAACTATTACTTTACAAAATAAATCAGATAATACATCGGATTGCACTTCCTGAGTAACATTGTAACTCTTCTTCGGACGAGTTATAGCTTTCCGAACAATTCTTGGTCCTATCTTACGTTTCTGCTCCAACTCTGGCTCATCTGCACTGCCGTGTTCGTCACTTTTCTCATTGCACATACGATTCTCTTGCTTAACTTCACTTCTGCACGAGATAAGTTCTTCTGCATTAGGACTTGAAATAGCTGGCAATACATCAAACAAGATTTGAGTATCTGACAATACAAAATATCAATTTTTTTTGATATCAAGGAGTACCCAACGAGTCCGTACTCTTTACGAGCTTTTGAAAAATTACGCTACTCCCGTAGCATTTCATTTGACTCTTGCAACCGCCCCGTTTGTTGGGTGCCACAGCAGAGTCTTAGCATAACAATGTAAAAGTATGTGCTCTACTCTGCTCCGAGTTTTGTTAGGTAAAAAACTATAGCTGGAGCGAGAGCAAAAAATGAAATTCTGAGCTATGCTCTGGCTGTAGCAAGAAATAGGGAGCGGTAGCACAGCAGAGCTAATGAAAATTTTCATGTGCTACAGATTTCTGTCATAAAATTTGAGTTAATTAAATAATTCAAACAAAAAAATGTTATGCAAATCATTTTGGCACTTGTTGCATCAAGTGACTTTATAAATCTAAAATCAAATATTTTAAGAAATTTATTAATAAAGTGAATTAGATAATAACTGAATAAATTATGAAATATTTTTTTATATTATGGAAAATATTTACCATTCTTATGTAACCAAAAACATCACCTATTCCAAATGTATTACAATACTTAATTACTATGAATTTTCGAAATTAATTTTACCTACAAATACTTTCCCTTCAAGATGTTAGGTTAAGTTTTAGGCTAAACCCTGAAACTCTGGGAATAGAATACTATTGTTCAAAAATCATAATCTCAAACGGACGTTTTCTTAACCGGCATATTTTAAATTCGCTTAGGTACAGGCACGTTCTCAGTAATTCGCGCAACCCAACCAATTCGTTTGTCCTTAAAAAACCTTGAGAATTCTTAAGCATTTTTGAATATTTATTTCTTGCGTAAAACGGCACCGTCAAAGAAAACCTTCAACGTACTTACTTACTATGAAGAAAATTATAACGACCGCCTGAAATGTAAAACATGTTCGCATATTTAAAAAAAAGATCTTATTTTTAATTTTAAGAAACATTTACTATTGCGCAAAATGAAAACAATTCTGATTCCAAAAAGAACATACATTGGTCTAGTCACTGAAGACGGCGTTCAATTGAATGTGCTTAATTCAAATAATATGCGCGATATAATTGATCCTATATGTGAAGGTCTTAAAGGCAAAAGTGGAAAAAACTTCATACTAAATGGAAGCAAATGTGCAGCTGTACTAGAACAAGTAGCAGCGAATATTAAGCTCGAAATACATGAAGAATGAAAAAGCCGCCTGATATCTTTAAAAATGGATAGTGCAACGCGACTTGATCGAAACGTTTTCGGCATCAGTGCGCAATTCATTAGCAAAAATGAAATTAAATCGCGAATTCTTGGTATGGTGAAACTCAAAGGAGCTGGGTCAAGTGCATCCAAAAGTCTGGCCAAAAAAATTGTATCCGTTTTAGACAAACATGAAATAGCACTGAGCAAAATTGTATCAATTACATCGYACAACGGTGCCAATATGATAAAAAACTTCAAACATTTTATTACAAAGTCATATAAGCGATGACGATAGTGGAGAATCCCATATTCTACAGAACATTGAGTACACAATGCAAATCGACCTTTTCGACACAACAGTAAATAATTTGTGTTGGTGAAATACAAATATGTCGATGTGCAGCACACACTGCACAGCTTTGTGCACTTGACGTTACAAAAAATACATCTTTTAGAGAGTATTTGTTTCAGTACCGAAATCTAACCAAGTACATTCGGAAGCCACCAAACGGATACCGTGATTTATTTGAGTTAAGAAATTTTACATTACCTCAATTGGATTGCTCAACAAGATGGGGATCTACTTATAATGCGATTGACCAACTGAATAAAGCGAAAAGTATATTAAGCCTTATTGAAACTGTAGAAAATAATTCACAAGACGAACATATAGTAGTGAATGAACTGTTATGGGAATTCATGGACTCTTACGTTACTATTATGGCTCCACTGCAAAAAACTATATAGTGCAGTTTCAACAAGGATAGTTGCACTACGGAAACTTCTATGCTCTGTGGCTGGTTTGCAAACTGTCTACGAATCAGATTGTAGCAACAAGCACTTCAAGTAAAGATTCCATTATTTACACAATTGGAGAGATTCTTATTGAAAGTATGGAAGCACGAACCAAATTAGTGTCTAATGTTGGCTTTGACGCTGGTTTATACTTAGACCCAAGATTCCAACATATACTTGGCGGCTTACAAAAATAAAGGGTAATACATTTTTTTAAAGACATTGTGGGCACAAATTAAAATAGACTGTCCCATTCAAAATTTATCATTAACAAATTCAAAAACTTCGGATACTGAACATAAAGAAAGTAATTTAGATCTTTTGGACGACTTTTTGAGTGTTGGCGTTGTTCCAAATGAGTCAACAGATGTCAATGAAACGTTGAAGCTACCATATATGAAATCTAGCACAAATGTTTAAAATTTCTGGAAAGAGAGAAAGTCAACCAATCCAGAGCTTTATGCTCTAAGCCAAATATGTTTTGCTATACCACCAACTCAAGTAAGAATTATTGCTTAATCTATTACAAAATATAGAGCATTTGCCTAAATTTTTTAATATTTGTAGGTAAAAGTAGAGCGGGCGTTTTTGTGTTTAAAACTGGTGTTGTCGGATAACCGAAATCGATTAAGTCACCATACATTGGAAAATATACTTCTGATCCGGCTTAACTCAACTCACTTTGATAGTGCTACAGACAATTTGAATTTATTTGTGGACATGGTTTTAAAAGCATAAGTTCTTGTTCTTTTTATTATTTACTTATACTTATTTTATTACTACTTATTTAATACATTAATTTGAATACTGTTGCTGAATAACATAGGTTTGTAATTTTTATTTACTTTAACACTGACTGAATAAAATAACTTTTTGATTTAGATTTTTTTTTTCTAAATAAAATATTATTATTACATTTATTTCTTTCAATTTACATATTATTAGAGGACCCGCCACGTTTTACTGTGGCTGATACATAGATAGTACTAGTAATACCATCTATATGATTTCTATTAGTTAGATTATAACTGTTAGTTAAGGATGTATAGCATTTTTGGTGAAGGAACTTGTGTTAGTTTACAAAAGAATTTAATCAAAAAGCATTTCGTGTGAAAGACAAAAAAGTCGGCTTGCAAGGTTTTGACATCAGTATTTCGGAATACACGTGGCATAATATTCATCTACTGATTACCGAGCCAGTTTTAATCCATTTGCAGTTCTATTCTACTATTCCAAATATTTAGCATTTTTATCATTTTTTAGGAAGAATCGGTTTGAAGTTGTACGCATTTACTTCAACGTATATTGTACAGCTCTGTGCAATGCTTCGAAAAGATTTCTGTATATCTGAAATTATAATAAACCYTTTTATCAACACTGCAATTATTCCGCTATATTATTACGTTTGGTTTGTTATGAATGCACTTGTCGACGAACATTTCAATGCCATTTTTTGTTGTGATATTAAATATATTGGACGGGTTCGTTTAAAAAAAAAACTACCTGGTTGAGGAGCAAAATCAGTATAGCCCATATATTAAGTATGTTTGGATATGCAAATTTTTACTTATTTATTTMTATTTTTGAATTACTAAAATTTTCAAACGATTCATGGATAAATTTTGAACAAATGCTTATGATTTAAAAATATAATTTTTGTATTTATGAGTTGCATTGAATTTTAACATAAAGAGATAATATGTATCCTATGTCCTTACCCTGCTCTAAGCTACCTCCCACCAATTTTAAGCCAAACCGGTTCAGCCGTTCTTGAGTTATAAACGACTTTCATTTATATATTATATATGCGCATACTTGTAGATGACAGAAAATAGACAAAAAAAAACAAAAACAAACACATGCGGGGCTGTAGCACATGAAAATTTCATTAGCTCTGCTGTGCTACCGCTACGCCAGTGCATAGCTCAGAATTTCATTTTTTGCTCCCGCTCCAGCTATAGAGCACATACTTTTACATTGTTATGCTAAGGCTATACTGTGGCTCCCAAAAAGTGAGAGTGGTAGCGATAGCATAGCAATAATTCTAGAAATTTTGCTGCTACGGAGCAGTAAATGAGAACCCTGCTCTTTACCTTTCGCATGGAATTTGTTTTTTCGTTTTTTTTTTTCCAAGCCAACAGCTACGGACCCAAATGTACGCATATTTTTTATACCCGGTTTTTTACCACTCCAAGCTTCATATGGTGTCATGCCAACTAACGGTGCAGTTGACGATCTGCCCATAGAAACTCTGGCATATTTGAGTGTACAATTAAACTTCTTGCCATCTCAACAAGAGTGCGGTTTACTCGTTCAGTCTCGCATTAGAGAATTTTCTTGAAAGTTACGAAATTTTAAAACACCTCATTTTTAGACTTGAGAAAAAAGGTGAAAATACATCGAATCATGTCACCGATAAAAGTTAAAACAGAAAAAACGTTAACTTCGGCTGCACCGAAGCTAATATACACTTCACAGGTACATTTCTTTTAGTAAATATGTATCCAGATGGTACGAAAGCTATATGTTATAGTAATCAGATCTGAAAAATTTTTTCGGAGATTACGTTATTACCTTTAGCAGTAATCTATGTAAAATTTCGTGAAGATACCACCTCAAATGCGAAAGTTTTCCATACAAGCCCTTGATTCCAATCGTTTGGTAGGTATGGTAGCTATATGCTATAGTTAACCAATCTAAACAATTTTTCCGGTGATTACGTTATTACCTTAAGCACTAATTCATGTCAAATTTCGTGAAGATACCAAGTCAAATGCGGAATCATTTCCATACAAGTCCTTGATTCCGATCATTCAGTTTGTATAGCATCTATATACTATAGTGAGCCGATCTGTAGCATTTCTTCTGATAGTACATTATTTCTATGACCAATAACTAATACCAAATTTCGTCAAGATATATCGTAAAATGAGGAAGTTTGCCATGCAAGCATTTAATTCCGATCATTCAGTTTGTATGGCAGCTATATGCTATAGTAAGCCGATCTGAACAATTTCATCGCATGTTACATTATTATCTTGGAAAATAATCTATACCAAATTTCGTGAAGATATCTTGTCAAATATGAAAGTTTTCCATAAAAGAACTTGATTCTGACCGTTCAGTTTGTATGGCAGATAAGTATATGTTATAGTGGTCCGATATCGGCAGATGAGCAGCTTCTTGAAGAGAAAAATGACGTTTGCATAATTTCAAAACGATATCTTAACAAGTAAGGAAGGGCTAAGCTCGGGTGTCACCGAACATTTTATACTATCGCATCAAATACCATATTTTTGTAAAGCTTTATTCCGCTATCATCATTAGTTCCTAATGTATATATTATACAGAGAAGGCATCAGATGCCTTTAAAAAATTATTATGTATTTTTAACATAACCTTTGTATGGGAGGTGGGCGTGGTTATTATCCGATTTCTTCCATTTTTGAACTGTATATGGAAATGCCTGAAGGAAACAACTCTGTAGAGTTTGGTTGACATAGCTATAGTAGTTTCCGAGATATGTACAAAAAACTTAGTAGGGGGCGGGGCCACGCCCAGTTTTACAAAAAACTTACGTCTAAATATGCCCCTCCCTAATGCGATCCTTTGCGCCAAATTTCACTTTAATATCTTTATTTATGGCTTAGTTATGACACTTTATAGATTTTCGGTTTTCGCCATTTTGGGGGCGTGGCAGTGGGCCGATTTTGCCCATCTTCGAACTTAACCTTCTTATGGAGCCAAGAAATACGTGTACCAAGTTTCATCATGATATCTCAATTTTACTCAAGTTACAGCTTGCACGGACGGACGGACAGACAGATATCCGGATTTCAACTCCACTCGTCACCCTAATCACTTTGGTATATATAACCCTATATCTGACTCTTTTAGTTTTAGGACTTACAAACAACCGTTATGTGAACAAAACTATAATACTCCCTTTAGCAACTTTGTTGTGAGAGTATAAAAACCGAGGGACTAGTTTGTGGCTTATAGAGACAGACTGACATGGTTAAATCGACTCAACTCAATGTACTGATCATTTATTTATAGTACTATATATGCTTTATAGGGTCTCCGACGCTTTCTTCTGGATGTTACTTCGTGACAAACTTAATATAAATATAAAAATATGAAGAGCCACCAAGAGAACGCTTTTCAAATGAACCACATACGTCGGTATACACTAGCTCCAACAATTGTTGTGCTTGATTTTTAGACGCCGCTAGAAACGGTTGAGTGTGGAGTTTCGTTTTATACACGTTTTACACTGCGTACTGTCTGGGAACTTCACATTATCTATGTCATAGACCATTTTATTTTCTGTTGGCTTCATCAGACTGCCATAATTTAAGTGGCCACATCTATTACCTAAATATATTGTTGCTGCGATTCTATCTATTTTCCCCCGTGACCCCATTGACCACATTTGTGACAGTTGATATGAGTCTTCTCCTCTCGTTTTTTCTCCACCAGTTTTGAAGTTGCTTGAATACCTGTTGTTCACTGTAGTGTTCCGTTTTAGATGTACTGCCCCTGYGGTTTCCTTCCTCTAATAGCATTGTATTTAAGGCAGACAAACGCGTATTCCCATGGCGATTACGAAATTTTTAAAGCTTTTGGGCAAAGCTTGAAAGTAATATTATTATTTCCAGGTGTTCACTGAGCTTAAGCTCCGAGAGCTTGTCAACTGTTGTACAAAATTTATTTATATAGCTGGACAAAGCGGCGCCTTCTATGATCCGCGATAGCTTCACACTCAATGTCATCATGACCAATGCTTTGTTATCAATCGCATCCCAGCTCTTTCCGTCTGCTGCTTGTCTCCGCATTTGGATGATCCAGGTATCGTAATTACCTTCATCTAATTTTTCAATCTGGTACATGAAACTAATTGCGATTGATTCTTAAAGAAATACTAGTACAAACTATATAATTTAAAAATAAAAAACGCGGGACCTACGCGCCTTGGCTCATAACCTATTGAAATTCCGCTTTATTCAAAGTATTTTGCAAGAGTGAAGAGTTAGAGAGAAAAAATCATAGACGTGCTCGTTTTGTACACTTTTTGTTAGTGTTCATGTATGCTGTTACAGAATGGTATTGAAAACGGACTTATTTTCAACAACCTTAAGTACCAATAATGGACCCCCCATTTGTCAATGTGTAAGATACACAACTGAAATTCAGAGATAATCCTTACCTTGTAATGATATGTCTTTATGTCAAAAATGGGTTGAATCGACCCAAGTAATAGGTTGTCAAAAAAGTCTTGCGGTATTTTTTTTATTGATTTTCAATTATTCATACAATTTTTTTGGACTACTCATGCACAGCTCTTGACCGATGCTACTTTTGCTACTATGCGGGCTCTTTCGACCAATTCAGCGATTTTATCGCAATTTTCGACGACAGGCCTTCCGGAGCTTGACGCATCTTCGACCACCTCTACACCAGAACAAAAACGTTGAAATCATCGTTGTGCGGTGGAAATGGAAACTGTATCGGGTCCATAAATTGCACAAATTTTATTGGCGGCTTGAGATGCATTTTTGCCTTTATCGTAGTAGTACTGTAAAATATGCCGTATTTTTTCTTTATTTTGCTCCATGTTTGCGACGCTTTAACTCACGAACGACTTAAAAGAAACGACAACCAATCAAACACGTGTTAGCGCGTGAAATGAGCTTTCCAAAACGGTATAGCATGACCCGATGTGACGAATAAAACCAGAACTACGCGCTCTCAGCGCCAACTAGCGAAAATACCACAAGACTTTTTTGACAACCTAATATATTGGATTGTGCAGGCCGCCTTAAACGCATAAAACACATACATACTTGTATGTATGTATTTTCGCGTGTTATATTGGACTGGCCAGGCCAATTGCAAACAACACACATTTATTTTCACATAAGTATAGTACTTACTTGACAATTTATTTATTTTATTTATTTATTTATTTATAATAATATTTATAATAATCATATAACAAAAAGAGTTTTATTATATAAATACATAAACGCAGCACTGGCTACGAGGCCTTCAGCCGCCTTGTAATTATAACTAGGTAAAAATTCTATTAGCTAAGGGTTAGTAAAGATGTAAGTTGCTTAAGTACGGTTTAACAAATCGCTGGTTTTTAAGAATCTATATACAATTATATCGTTTTTTTCTGAAGGTTCACATAGTAGACCAATGTTGCCAGAGTTGTGGGCTGTTGAGTGAAGCATCGGACAGAGTGTGAGTAAGTGTTTGATAGAAATGGTGTCATCGCAAAGGGGGCAAATGGATGGGCTTTTACCCGATAGTAAGTGGGCATGTGTTATGATAGTGTGTCCAATCCTTAATGGAGTATACATATGTCTTCATTGCGCTGGTTGAAACGCTGGGGAAGCCAATTGCAAATAATTTCTCCTGTGGCAGTGAGAACTGCTAACGGTGTGGATAACTTCCAGCCATTATTTGTATAATTAGATTCCAGTTCAGCAAAGGTTTGTTGAAAGACTTCGTTTGGTGTGTTTTGCTTGGACAACAAACATAAGCTTATTCTGTAGGATTTTATCATTGATCAGACAGGGATGATGTCGTGTGGTGAATTTGCATGTTGCGTTACGTAAAATATTATTTTCTGCAGCAAAACTTAAGGATCTCGAAATAGCCGATTGTAATCTTGGAATTTTTCTTTTTTTCKTGGCATGGGTGATAGTTGTATTTAGTAATGGGTTGGTGTTCTATTTTGAATAGTTCTTAAACCAGATTCAGCCATTTTATTTTTTATTGGCGAGGTTGGAAAGGCCCGGAGACTTCGCCGTATTGCGCAATGGTATGGTGTATTTAAAAGGTTGATACTGCTTTTGGAGCAATTGCCATAAATGGGGACCCATAATCTATTTTTGAAATTAGCAAAGCTCTGACAACATTGACTAGTGTGTTCGGATGATTAAATGAATGCTTAGACGAGAGATATTTAACAATATTTAATCGTGTCATTAAAGAGTTTCTTACATATTTACGGTGAGCATTAAAGTTATACTTAGAGTAAAAAATTAATCCTAGTATTTTCAGCTGTGTTTTACATTCGAAGTTAGTTTGAGATTGAGCTAAGTTAACGCCAGAGACTTTTGTGTAGATTAGAACATCGTCAGCATAGATCTGATGGTTAACTCCTATATAATATAATATATATGATATAATAAGAAAGAACGTTACGTTGACTTTGAGTTTTCTGTTGTGAGAAAGTTAGTAATAAAACGTAAAGAATATCTGGCCTATTTTCCATTTTCTAAGTTGTCGAATAATAATATGGGCTCCAATTTTGTCGAAAGGTCTGTGAAAGTCCAGAGATAGTACGGACACGTGGTTTTTGCTGGATAAAGCGTTAGTAATGAAATAGTCTAGTTGGATTAAAGCATCTAACGTTCCTTGACCCTATCTGTAGGCGACTTGATTCAGTGATGTGAACTTTTTTCACTGAGCATACCACATCAAGCGGTTTGCCACGATCTTTTCCAAAATTTTGCCCATACATGGAAAGAGGGAAATCGGCCTATAGTTAGGAAGCTCATCGGAGGATTTGTGTGGTTTAAATATTGGTATAATACAAGATGTTTTCCAAAATTGGGGGTAGACACCAGTATTGAAAATTTTTTTATAAAGCTGTACCAATCGGAGCTTGAGACTTTTCGGCATATGTCTGATAATTGGAAAAGAAATTTTATCTTGCCCCGGAGACTTACCCTTAACGGTAGATGCAACGAACTCGAATTCAGACAGTGAAATGCTGGTTTCTATTAGTTTAGCAGAAAAAGAAGAGGGGTGACAGAGTAGGAAGTATCGGACAGTGTGGTGGTTTTAGAGGTTTGAAACTGTGTGCTGAATGAAATATCTGAGCTTGTTTCAGAATAGTGGTTTGCAAACGTGACAATTTATATTTGCTGTTCTGTTCTAATTTCCAGTGCTATAAAAACAAATGAAGTAATTATTTGGAAAATATTCTTTAATAATTACGTAAAGTTCATCCATTTACCTTCTTGTTTAACGAGCGCGAATCGTTTTTTTAATTCAAATAAATCATGAAATGTGATAACTTTTTTTCATCGCATCTAGTTTAAAAAAAATAACCCGAACATGTGTTAGTGCATGGAGAAAAAATGTGTTGTATTGAAATATTTGAGAAAAGTAGTTGGCCGTGGCGAGCAGGGTTCCAATTGAGGTGTGTAAGCATACTGCTGTCTCCATGTGTGGTGTGTGTCAGTGTTGCTTTGTGAATGGTGTAGTGGTGCATTAGGGCGGGAAGCTTAACTCATTTAGACTATCAGAAATAGCTGTTAAATAAAAACGACAGGTTGATGATTTAAACGACAGGTCGTTTGCAAGGATGGTAGCTTTAAAATTGTCTTTCCATTTTAAGCTTGGTTGCACGCTAGTGGTTTTAAATTCGGAAGTATGCCAATTTTTTATAATACTATAGAACTTATTGTATTTAAATATTTTCTCACCCTAATGAAAATTGATGGATGCCCAATAATTTTAAATTTAAGAAGGACTCTCCAAGTGTGACCTCAAAATTGTAACGGAAGGTTCTCCGCTAAACTTTTACCTCGCTTTTAATTAACTGAAAAAATATTTTCAGTATATCGATTTTTTTCGTAAATCTAAACGTCTAAAAGATATTGACGGTTAAAGTTTGATTATTTAGAAGAACTTTTTGTTCTTATGAATTTTATAACTCAGCAAAAAAAAATATTACAAATCGGAAGACTCCTGAAAAATGTTTGTTTCCTTATTATTTTTTTTTTGTAGAGCAACAACTTTCTACAAGACTATGAGTCATAAAATTCACAAATAATATTTGAAACGGTTAAGTTTGCGAAGAAACCGTAGGAGACCATTTTGTAGACCATTAAATTTCCTATAAAGTTTAAGAAAAGAGTTTTTTTTTTCAAGTAGTTGAAAGTGAGTTACAAATTTTTCTATCTAATAAAGAAAACCATTAAGCGGAGGACCTTCTCGTTAAAATCAAAAGCTCATACGTGGAGAGTCTTTTTGAGAGGTGTTTAACAACTAAGTTTTCAGAGTACCAAACATTAGTTAATTTTTGACCCACCACACCACATATATATCCTTGGCATGCTAATTTCAAAACTAAGTTGCAGGGAAATATTTGTAGGTTCGTCAAAAATGGATTTAAAAGTTCTGTCTGCTGTTTCTCTATCAGACTTGATTAATTGCACGATCCGTTTTATATGGTCAGCAATGGCAAGTATAATGGCAAGTATATCCGACTACTCTGGAACAAATTTGCTGTTGGCCCCAAGATTGCTGAATAGTGCGAAATGATGCACAGACAGACAACGAATGTACTTTTAGCTGCACAACTTTTCCTTGTTGCTGGGTTTCCTTCAAATGAAAGTTTTTCTAAACCTTCTGTTATGGCCACAATGTTATTTTTGAAAACACCTAAGCTTTTATACTTTTGTGACCAACGAGTTTCACATAAAAGTGGCAAATTTGGGACATGTTTTCTCCTAAGTGGCGATTCCCGAAAAAATGTAATTACCTCCTTAATAGTAGTTGTCGTGTTCTGAAACGCTGTTCAAATCATTGATCACTACATTTAGCTTATGAGAACCWCAATGGAAAAACAAAGCTTTTTCTAAATTCTATCTTTGCCAGCCATTGTTGCACAACCATCATAACCCTGTCCGATGCATTCATTTGGATCCAAACCACAGTTTGTAATGAAATGATGTATTGCACTTGCAATTGATTTTACGTCGATATTGTCTAGCTCAACAAAGCCTAGGGAATCTTCACGTAACTCTGAAAATTCACTGCAGAAATATCGCACTCCAACAGACAATTGTTCTTTCCCASCAATATCACAGTTTTCATCTGCTAAAATGCTAAACCCTTCAGCTTTATCAATGGAACGACAAATTGTTTCTTTGAGCAAGTCACCACAAATATTAATAATTTCGTTCTGAATACGAACAGATATGTACTTCGCATTGCCCTTAGCATTTTAAAAATTTATTTCAAATCTGCGTCCGCCGAATTTAATTGCAATTTATGCAAATTCCTAAAAAAAAAAAAATTCATTCCACTAAAATGCTCACCTTCATTATTTTTTTTGCCACAATAAATAATAGCACATATAATCAATCTGATAATTTTCTTATTGTCACTAGTTACTTTTTCATGCGCGTTTTGTGCCACTACATCAACAGGCACTAGGTTTAGAAATCCATTAGCATCCATACTTGTTTTTTTGTGACAAATAGATATTGCATGAGCTCTAAAATGCTCATGAGCGTTTTTGTACTTCGTAAATGGTCTTACGGTCAACGACCCTATAACGCCACGTGTATTTTTTGGCGGAAATAGTACACAGTACCTACAAAATGATCCCTTCAGCCGACAAGAATATGCAAGCCATGGCTCGTAAATTTTAAGCCAATTATAAATAAATTTACGCTTGGAATCTTGACTATCTTTTCCAAAGTCATATGGCTCATGTGGTTTCCAACAATGAAGTACCATATTTCTTTTATTTTCATCATTGAAAAGAAATGCGCGTCCCACCCAATTGCTAATGTCCTTGGTAGGATAATCTTCGACCGTAGAAGTTGCATGAGTTAATTCAGAAGTTTCACTTTCTACAGTATTTTTCTCAATGACTGGTTCGTTGATTCTTGCGCGTTTTTCTAACAAATAAAAAACCATTAATTACCAACAAATTATAATAGCTATAACTATTTTTTACCAAAAAAGGATCTTATATCCATTTTCAACAAATTGATTAATTTAAATATATTTTACTTCTTTATTATATTAAATATTGATTAAAAACCACCTTTTATTCTTTCCGCCACACAGTAAGTACTTTCAGAGTTTGCAACGAATGAAACTAGGGATGGGAAAAGTATCGGTACTTGTCGAAAAGTATAGACAAGGTCCGTATTCGATATGTAACGACAACAATAAACGCAACAATAAGGTATCGATAATCGTWTAATATCGTTGAGTAGAAGAGTATCGATATTTATAGATCCATGAGGAATTCGATTCAGATAAATTTTAGACTCTTTGACATTTTCATTTGCGAGCAAAATGGAGTAAGAACCAGGAGGATTTATTCATGAATGATATATGTGTGTATGTATACAGCTTTATTTTTTTTAAATATGTTAAAAATAGTTACTCTTTTCATTTCACATTACATAAAATTTCATTTGCAAATACATTTATTATTTAATAGTTTTCCCAATTTTAGTCGGATTTATATGAATATACTGGGCAAATTTAGTTCTTGCACAAGTTTTAAATCGCTGCTTGATAATAAGCGAATAAATGTTTTATTTTAAATATAATAAAATCATACAAATGAGTAAAATATCATACAAATGAGGARAATATCCTTACCTACTGTACGATTAATATTGGTAAAGCTTTTGTTTACAAGTACAGATTTTACTTAAATACAGAAATATTTGCCTACTTTGTTGTTGTTTTATTGTGCTACGACGATCGTCAACCGTCTCGTTTTTATTCATAGCTCCTGTTTTTTACCTTCACATTACTCTGTAATTATCCTCAATTTTTCGGATTTTAAAGTGAAATTTCTCGAAAACTAGTTGAGTTTTTTTAATTGCTTATGAGTTTTTGCACCAAATRTTTAGATCTAAGCCTAAGCTATAGATTAAGTCCA
Organism: Bactrocera latifrons; assembly: GCF_001853355.1. Classification (NCBI taxonomy): domain Eukaryota; kingdom Metazoa; phylum Arthropoda; class Insecta; order Diptera; family Tephritidae; genus Bactrocera; species Bactrocera latifrons. Next base: position 116,997 of record NW_017537207.1, on the reverse strand, counting down.
AATACTAGGAACTATATACCCATTGGTTGTTAAAATGTGTCGAATCTCATTTTCGATAATCTTTCGACTTTCTTGGCCTGTATCTCGAATATTTAGTTAAAACCTTTATAATTGAATACACAGTTTTAAGCACTGGAGACTATTCTACTAATCGAGTGCTTAATAATATAATTGAAAATAATATCTTTTATGATGCATTGACTAAAAAAGGTCACAGGAACGGCTGTTTTTTTTTTGTTCGTCCCACGCCCTTAAAGTTAAAACCACAGCTTTTTAATGTGGATATTCGTTACCAGCGACCCCAAATTAACTAGAAAATGTATGTCGCACCCCAGTGTAATTTTACGTGTTGTGCAGTGTTATTATTACAGTGATTGGCCGTCCAAAGCTGATGCTTTTTAGTTGTTTTACGCAAGGAAATTTTCTTTATTCGCACTGTATTCATTGTAATTATAGTAATATTAAACAAAAAATTATTAAAAAATATGTATGTACTTTTGTATTTAAATTTGAAATAATTGTTTTCTCTCAAATTGTAAAGGGGGCAGTGGCCCTAGTTTGCCCACCCCTGTGGTCACCCATGCAACATCGTAAATAAGGTGAAGGAGTTGAACGATATCCCAAATTGTATTTCAACAATACAGACGTCTTTTCAGATTTAAGGATAGTCGAACACTTATCGCTAAGCTTGTCAGTAATTATATACTCTTGAAAATGTTACACAGTGGAACACTACATTCGCTGATGAATGGAATACTGCGCACGTTATTTGCTATAATACTGACAACCTGCCCCATCTAATTCAAAAATTCGCTGGAAAAATACAAGTTTTGTCCATGAATGAAGATATTTTAAATCGCTTACACGCCGTGAATAAAAATCCGGACATTATATTCCCATCAAACATGTAAAATCGCATTGTATACAACTAAATTATGTATGGTTTACTCGTATGGTTGCAGTCACGGATCAAATCAGTGGACTACTTTTTATAGATGCGCCATGTCAAATTACCCTATGCGACTCTTGCATCGTCTAGAAATATTACGAAACAATTAATGGATATTGGAAATAAGTGAATGCAAATTAATGAATCTGCTCTTCTGTAAGATCGCAGAAAGCATAAACAAATCAAAAATCATCAATGACTTAGTACGCTTGCTACATTAGCGGCCAAAAACATCGTAATAATATCATCGTGTCTACTGTGGTAAATCGAGACGAGGCAACAAAGGAGCGGCTGGTCAGTTGTCTCCAAGCACCTGTGCGTTAGAGCAAAGGTACGCGATTAAATTCTGTGTAAAACTCGGTAAATCTGCAACAGAGATGTTTGATAGTCAAGCAGGATTACCCAAATGTTGCTTTAGCACGCTCGATGCTCATTGTCTTTTTTGACATCCATCATGAATTTGTTTCTCCTAGATAAACCGTCAACACCAAGTTTTTCGTGGAAGTCTTCAAGAGACTCAAACGAGGGATCAATCAAGTCCGACAAAACATTGCAGCCGATTGGAAGTAGACCCACGACAACGCCTCGGTTCACACCCATGCATCTTGCAAGAATTACAGCCAGGGAAGCACACTCAAGTACATAAGGCCTGTTAGTTATATATCACCATTAAGATAACTCACATATTGGCCAATATATGCGGCGTAACGTCTCTCCGAAGCTCGAACATCTTTATTTTAGGTATGTGGGGGTTGAGGGAATTACTGACCCGGTTCAACCCATTTATCAGGAACGTATTCTCTCTGGGTTTCCATTATAAATAAAAACAAAAAGTCAGCAATGGGTAGTATATGGAAATGGGCGGGGTGACCATCCGATTTCACAGATTTTTACGAGATTACGAGTTATTAAAATTCCAATTTGCCACAGGGGATCACATCAGCATATGTTTAGTGTACATATCTCCTATCTACTAAAGCTACAACAACCAAATTTGACACGCTCGAATAAAGTTCTACAAATAGCGTGAAAATGGATGAAATCGGAAGATAACCTCGCTCACTCGCCATTTAACGGTACTTTTCAAAACTACTAAAGGCGCAATAAACCAATAACTAATTACGCCAAAGGCATACAATTTTACACCCTAGATGGTGTATGAAAATTGGACAATGGGCATGATACCGCCACATTTTGGTGATATGACATATGTATGTTCTTTCGACCGATTTCAACTAAATTAAATACGTAGAACTCTTCTTATATTCTTATATTACAGCGCAAAAATCGGTGAAATCGGATTTCATTCACGCCTACTTCCCTCAGAACACAATATTAAATTCCACTTCATTCTATCACTTTCCAGTACACAAATCAGAAAGTAATTAACATAACGGATATTAATTTTTGCGAAATAGTTCCCCTAAGGAATACCCCTTATGACCTAAAATTTGCCAAATCCGAACAAAATTATTCAAGACTCTAGGTACCGAATATGTGAACCCTAGTATCTATAGTTGACTTTTGACTGAAAATATCCTTCAAGTGAGTTCAAGTGAGAAGTTCAATTGAAATTCAGACAAATSCTTCCCTGAAAATAATTATCCTTTGAATCAAAAGTCACTTGAATCGAGTCAATACTTCCTGAGATCCCATATCCTAGGGGGGTACCTAATATAAAGATTTGCGAACTTCCACGTGACTTTCTGCTGGATAGATCGGCCAATATGTGAGTTATCTCAATGAGAATTGCAGAACATATTTTGCTCATATATTATTGTACCTAAAATAGATACAAATGCGGAAAAACTTGACCTAGTCTCTATATAACCCTTCCAGGATTTTCGAACATCCTACTGACTTTGCTCCATATGATTGGTGATTGTATGTGAGGTACGTTAATGAAAACCAAGGAATTTAATAAGTGACATGGTAAAAGTAATTGATTTTATATGATATTCGGGTCGATGCTATCCCAACACCCATATGCTAGATTTCTAACAGTCGAACTTTGCTCTTTCTTACTTGTTTGTTATAGTTTTTAATTGATTTGGAGATTTGGCAGCAATGGTGGCAAAGTGAACCAAATTAAAAAATTGTTGTTAAATTGCGCAATAAAGTTCCAAATAACGGGAAAATAGTAAAACCTGTCGGTAGAAATTAGAAATCAGGATTGTTACTCTGTAATGTGTTACGAATATGAAAATGTTCACATCTTCAATTTTGGTACTCTGAATATCGCAGTAAATTTTGAAATTTTCGAATTTAGTTTTTTCCTTTCGCATTGGCGGTACTCTCTTTTGCTAAAGCAATTGTCAAACATGCGTTATATTCGTAATTTTTGTGCTACAAGTATAAAGAAATCGCATTGCTTGAAAATGTAAGCTTCAAATATAAATTAGTTGTTTCAATTGCTACTAAAATATATAACGCCGTGCATATGAACTATTGTGCACAAATTTACAGAGAAGAATCGAAAATGAAACAACAAACTCAACCAAAGCAATGTGAAATTCTCGTGGATTTCATGAAGGCGCACCCYGATTTATCGAAAGGAGCACTAAAAACACCAGACGCCAAAATACCTCCAATAATTTATGGAAAATTTTAGTGTCCCATTTAAACGCAGCTGGGCCACCATTGCGCGATATTGCGGGGTGGAAAAGGTAATTCCAATAATTGCACAGATGTAATCAATTAAGGGTTTGGGCAGATTATAAGATTCACTTAAAGGGAAAAATGCGACGAAACACTTTTCATACCCTTATCACAGTTAGAGCATCAAGTGAGTGAGTTATTGTCAATAGAGGAATCAATAAATGGAATGAGTGGTACCTTGTCATTCGGTGCAGCTACAAGCAGCATGCCGGAGGTTAATGCAGACCCTACCGAACCAAATACACAAAACAGTGAACTACCACAATGTTCCAAAGTGGCATGCACACCTCACAAAAAACARCAGACTCCTCTTAATACACAAGAAAATGAACTACCACATTGTTCAAATTTTACGTACCCACCGCGCAAAAGGCAGCAGACTCTGCTTGAACAACAAGTCGAAAACCAAATTATATTCCACAGTAACTCGATTAAAGTGTTAAACGATATAAATTTTAATATAAAAAACATTTTTAAAACATTGAACTAAAAGAAATAAATTATAAAAACGGAGACTAACCTTTGAATAGGAAAAATTTCTATATAAACAAAAAATTTATGAACAAAAATTGAGAAACTGGAATATGTAAATTAAATAACTATATAACTGCGAGAAGTAGGATTAAAAACTACAAATTTAATCTGTAATTATTTAAATTTAATATCCTTATTACAATGAAATAAAATACTGGATTTATTAATTTGCAAATTGTTCGTTTTAATTAAGTTGAGTTACGGGTATTTATCATATTTGTTTTAATATCGTCCCTAATGTTTCTAGCAATAATAATAAAATTACCACTATTAGGTAAATCTATATTAGTGGTGGAAAATTGTTTTGGCTCAAGTGTAATATTTTTTGGTAGTTCTACCTTGTACAAAATGCTTATATTGTGTAGAGCGCAGCATACGTTCAAAATTTAAACGACTTTTTCAGGCGCGTAATATAGCTCCCCTTCAATACACCAAACACGCGTTCAATTAGTTATCGGCCTTTTGTAAACTGTTGGTGGCACATTCCTACATGGTGTCAAGGTTCAAGGTTCAAGAGGATATCCGGAGTCTCCTATGCTAATGATAACAAAATCATATACATAAGTGTTGCTGAGAGATGTTGATAATTTATTTTAAAACATCAATATAATGTAATAATATATACAAATTTTATMTTATGGCCATTTAGCCGCCATAAGTTATTATTACAGTTATATGTACTCATCAAGAATTCGTTCGATTCTATTTCCATTTTCGTAGTTCGTCCTCAACCTTTCACGTTCTCCTGAGAGGTTCCATACGTGGGAGTCATGTGACGCGCCTCCAAATCTACCGTTTACTGCCCTTATCTGCATTTTGGATCACATATCTAAAAAAAGTTTTAGGTCATTGCACTGGAATCAATATATGTACGCGTATATTATTGTATTTATGAATGCTCTTACCGCCATTGCATTTATGCTGTGTTTTAGTTTACGATTAAAAAATAAGTGTTCATTCCGTGATGGTCGTATCAACTGGATGTGCGTCCCATCAATCACTTCCATTACGCCTGGAATTCCGGACGTCAAGTAAAAGGTTCTATTTGCTTAAATTTTTTCCTCAATGATCAAGGGAAACACGATATGCTTTGAGCACAGAGTTTTCTCGATGGCATCGCACACTTCCAAGATGCATCGGAAAACCGATTGTTGGGCTAGACCTGGATTCCTATCTTGGCCGACCGAGTGTTGATACCCGCCCTGTGCGAGGAACTTCAAGGTTGTTGACAGTTTTACAACTTATGGAATTGATGTGGTCCTTTGAGCGAGTTTTAATTGCGGTCTTATGTTGTCCAAAACATATAAAAATGCGTGCTTATTGAGGCAGAAATTTTGCATGAAGCTAAAAACATAAAATGTGTAGATGTTAAGTACATTTTMAAACCGCAATTTTTTACAAACCTTTTATCGCTTAGAGACATAATGTCCGAATTATCTCGAATAATTCTTCTATCAATTCTTTCCTGAGAATAATTATGATCCCACAATGCCACATAATTCATTTTTAAATTATTCAACACAGTTTTAACGAACAAATTATAATTATTTTCATTATTTTGCTCGTTTATACTTTGACATTTTTGGAAGTAATGCCAACTATTACATAAAAAGAAAACAAAGGAAAGGTGAAGTAATGAGTAAGCAATACAGAGTATCAATTGCCTATCGCATCGCATTGGGGTTTCGAATCGCATTGTCTTTCGCATCGCTTTACAGAGTAAGCCCAAAGGTCGGACAATTATCCGAAAGTTTGCAAAAGGAAAAATAATCACTTCAAAGCAAAGGTCATGATGTCTACATAAGCTGAGGGAGAATTGCGCCTCTTGGGAAGGCATATGACGGGTGAACTTTGATACTCACCAATACGAGGAACTTCAATCCCCAGAAATTGTACGTAATCCAGTAAAAAGCCACATACTTTCTTGGGTAACCGACAAATATGTATCAAATATGAAAATATTTAAAAAAGGCACCAGAGTCTTGGAATCAAGTTTTATTCGCCGACGAAATTCGTGCTTACATGGACGGAGACAGCGTATAAAATYTGTATTTGTAATGCTAACACCACCATTAATCAGAAATTATTAGATTTTAGTCTGAAGAAAGCACGAAAAAACGTTTACTTCGTCCGCACCGAAGCTAATATACCCTTCATAGGTACATTTCCTTTAGTATGTGTTCAGTTTGTATGGAAGCTATATGCTATAGTAATCCGAAATGTACAATTTTTTCGGAGATTATATTATTACCTTAAGCAGTAATCCATGTGAAATTTCGTGAAGATACCACGTCACATGCGAAATTTTTCCATACAAGTCCTTGATTCCGGTCATTCAGTTTGTATGGCAGCTATATGCTATAGTTAACCGATCCGAACAATTTCTTCAAAAATTACATTAATGCCTTAGAAAATAATTTATATCAGATTTCTAGAATATATCTTGTAAAATGAAAAAGGTTTCGATA
>NW_017537207.1:80035-109484 GCF_001853355.1 Bactrocera latifrons | reverse complement strand
CAGCATTGGATTCCGATCGTTCAGTTTGTATAGTAGCTATATGCTATAGTAACCCGATCTGAACAATTTCTTTGTAAATTACATTATTATCTTAAAAATAACCTGTGCCAACTTTTGATGGAGAACATAATTCCGATCGTGCAGTTTATATGGCAACTATATCTTATAGCGTTCCGATAGCGGCAGTTCAGATAAACGATATCTTAACAACTGAGGGACTAGTGTGTATATATACAGACGGACAAATGGAAAGACAGACGGACATGGCTAAATCGACTCAGCTCAACATACTAACTCTTCGACGCTGCTGTGATACAAATTTTGTTTTGACGCTTATCCGCCGTAGTTAACCTYGCTAAACAAGTACTAAATATTTTTCTTCACATTTATATAGCGAGCCACTCGCTCCACAACCGACGTCCTCTCGCAGACGCATCTCTTGCACGCTGCAATAAGACTTCAGCGAACCCTTAAACTGAATATGTCAGAGGGGCACTGGTGAAACTGCTTCTTATAAATCTTGATCCCACTCTCCACATTGGTTGGCTACCGCCAACACAAGACTTATTCAAGTTTCGCGAAAAGGACTTAAGAGTACGTATTAAGTATAGTCCTACCACTATAACTGCTTACCCGGAAGCAGTTCAATACCTAATTATATTTATTAAATACTGCGGCCATAACGAATGGTACTATTATTATTTTCACAGAAAACTTAAGAAACATATACCCATAACCTATTGTTTGATATTATACTTCATCATGGAAAGACTTACGCCTGAATAACTTTTAAAAATTCTTCAAATTTCTTAGGAAAATTCGCGTTCTGTAGCGCTCTTGAAAAGTTCTAAGAAAATCAGACGTTCTTGAGCAAAATTTTGTTCAGCGATGAGGTTCATTTCTGGCTAAATGAGTACGTATACAAACAAAATTGCAGCACTTGGACGAAGACAAACCTGAGGAAATTCAGGAGCTGCCATTTCATCCAGTATACAGAGGTTTGGTATGGCTTGTGGGCCGGTGAAATCATCGGAGAATTGAGAGAATTGGTCAATAAAATCGTGTGACTAAAGTCATCCAGATTATGTTTGAAAAAAATAATTTTCGAAATTTAAATTTGAAGTGTCGGTTTTTCTGGTTTTAAAAGTAGGGAACCTTGAAAGGGTTCACCTTCTATATGTATATTGAGTTGATATGGAAAGCATCAACCACAAATTTGGAATTCATTATTTTACGGATATCAGGTTTGAACAAAAGTAGACTTATTCCGTCCTAATTCAGCGCTAAATCACATAGATTTTCACCAACCTGTTCGGTTTAACAGGAGCGCAAGTTTGGTGTGTGATTCGTGGTGGGAGAGAGACTCCGTCGCCGAATACTATCATTGACTCCGGTGAACGAACGTCTAGCCACATTCCGCATCAAAGCGAAGTTCTTCAACACATCGCTGATTTGCGCCGACGCCTCGTCGGATGAGATAGACGATGTGACCAAAGATGCCTTTTATGTGTGCTTGGAGCGCACTTACGAGATCTGCCCGCGCCACGATGTCAAAATCGTGCTTGGCGTTCCTGTTGCAGCCGAGATTCGCACATGCCTCTGCGCAGCAAAAAACGCACGCCATCAAATTCAAGGCAGGTTCGACATCTAGAAGCTGCAATCACAACAGACTGACTACGTCACAACGTTACGATCGACCACAACACGTGCTGGATGGGATAGATACCGAGAGTTGAAGAGAGAAGTAAGACGCGTTTGCAGACAGAAAAAGAAAGAGGCCGAAATGCGTGAATACGAAGAGCTTAATAAGCATAATTCAAGGCCGGAGCATACTCATGTAGAACCCCCAAGGGTGGTCTAGTCACCGATGTCCAGAGCATACTTAAATTATGGAACAACAACGCCAGGGCACGGCGGACCCGATTCCCCAATCGATGATGATGGAGCAGAAATTCCATTGCCCCTTCATGAAGAAGTTCGTATAGCAATTACCCGCCTGAAGAACAACAAAGCGGTGGGGGCCGATGGATTGCCGGCCGAGCTATTCAAACATGGAACTGCGAAGAACTGATAATGAGCATGCATCAGCTTCTTTGTAAAATATAGTCGGACGAAAGCATGCCCAACGATTGGAATTTAAGTGTGCTATGCCCAATTCTTAAAAAAGGAGACCCCACAATATGCGCCAACTACTGTGGGATTAGCCTCCTCAACATCGCATATAAGGTGCTATCGAGCGTATTGTGTGAAACAGAGATCGGCATGCGCTACTGTTTCTCTGACTTTGAGCCTACTTACATTAATAGAAGTGGCGGACTGAACGCCAGGGCAAAGCATGCAATGCAAGCGCACACTACCACCGCATGTTACGATCAATTCAAGCCTGCATATACATATTGACTTCGGCAAAGAAGTGTTTCAAGTGTTACGCACGAGACAAGCAGACACTTTGTTTGTCTTGTTGCCGAGGGCATAAAACACTGCGTTTAGCTTATTGCCGAAGGCGTGACACTTTATTTGACTGTGTTTTACTGTAACAAMAATTCAACGRCACTTGRCTGGCACGCTTATTTCATAATTTCAGTTTTTCTGTTGCGCTCGGTTTGTTTACACGGAATTGAAAACTTGGCAGTTTTGTTTAATATAACTTTGTAACTTAATAAGCAGTAAGTAATATAATGATATTATTCTGTARTGTATATTGTATGTATGTATGTGTTCACGAAATAAATGAGTTATTTTATGTATGAATATGTGTTTTTCTATAGATTTTATATAATGTCCGATACACAAGCTTTTATCACTGAACAAATTGCGAATGGTGTTTACACCTTATCACTGCAACACAAGGGAAGAAATTTCGTTTGGAATATATTGTCAGAGGTTTTGAAAACAGTTGGTACGAGAGTAGAGGGATGGTATACTGCCGCAAATACCGCAAAGTTCTTTAATGTAATAAAAATTACATATCCAACCTGAATCGACATCTTTGTTGCCAAGCCATCAAACATGCAGAAGTTTAAAGAACTGTAACAGAAGTAGACAAAAAAAAAAAAACTAGTGATACATGCGCAGAATGGGGTACTGAAGATCAAGTTTTTTATAAAGATAGGTGCCACCTATGCGGAAAATGTAGACATAAAAGACTTGCTGCCAGATCCAACAACAGTTTCGCGCAAGGTACAAAAGTCAGCAGATGAAATAAAGGAAACGATTACACCTGTTACACTAGATATATGGTCAGACAACTATGTAAAAAGAAATTTTTTAGGAGTCACGTTGCACCACCACCACCACGATTTTAAACTTGTTGATGTCACTTTAGGATTGAAATCAATGGATTTTGAGAGACCAACCGGTGACAATATTTTAAAGAAGTTAAAAATAATGTTTAGTCACTTCGGTATGCAAAATATGAATGCTATAGAATTCGTAACAGATAGAGGTTCGAATATGGTTAAAGCATTTGAGAACTACACACGCATTAGTTGTAGTAGCCATTTATTAGCAAATGTGTTAGATAAATCATTTGACGAAACTACTGAGCACACTGAAATATTACAGTCGTGCAGGAAACTCGTAAAATATTTTAAAAAAGCAAATTTGCAGAACAGGCTTACAACTTCTCTCAAAWGTCCATGCCCAACCCGGTGTAATTCAATTACGCCATGATAAAATCAATCGTTGATAACTGGAATTGCTACGTGAGAAAGAAGGAAGGCAGCGCCTTTTACACATAAATATTTCGACACTGAAGGCCTTACTTGAATTGTGTAAGAGCATTGAAATTATTTCCAAAAAGTTGCAAACTTGCAGCTCACCCTGTTTGTGTTTTGTTTTACCCTCGATTTATAAAATTCCAGACCTCTGTAAACCTAATAGCGAAGTTATTGGCGCTTTTTCTGCTTTGAAAGAAAAAATAATTCAAAATGTAGACGATATTTGGCTGAAGAATTTGACTTTGTGGCATAAGGTTGCATTCTTTTTATATACGCCAGCTGTAAATATGCAATGTAACGATCTGCGCGATATTCAAAATTTTTGCATATGTCGCATTCAAGAATTAGAATGTACTGCAGCAGATTCTTTCCACTCAATACCACTGGCTAATATTACTTCTGATTCCGAAAGCCCCGGTTCATAGTTGTCTGTGCCAGTTTCGCGAAATTCATCAAGTTTCAAGTTGCAAGTTTTTCAACAGCAACCATAACGACTCCATCACTCTATCCCAATCAAGATATTCAGTTCTTTCTACCAAGTTTGTTAGAAGACTCAGCACCGACAGCATCAGAAACTCCTGAAGAAGAAGTGGAACGGTATAGCCAGGAAAAAGTTAAAATTACGCGAAATTTTGACTTATTTGAATGGTGGACAAATATTTCCAAAAACTATCCTCGTTTATCAAAATTAGCTTCTCAAATTCATTCAACTCCTGCTAGCAGTGCAGCGGCTGAACAAGCTTTCTCAATGGCTGGCAATATTATAACTGAGAAGCGAAGCCGACTAGCGCCAAATGCARTCGATAGYTTATTATTCCTATTATAAAAATTTCAACAMATAATTGTGATATGTCAACACTCCATTGAAAATTATAAACGCACCACATATTGAATAAGAAATAAAAGGCAAAAGTACAAGACTGCAAATTGTATTTTTTTCTAGTTAATAGGGAAATATGTAATTATGTAGCATATGCAACCATCGTTCAATTGCGTTCCTCTATTAGCGCCAAAAGCATGTTGTTGGTAGTCAAATAAAGTGTCACGCCTTCGGCAATAAGCTAAACGCAGTGTCTTATGCCTTCGGCAACAAGTCAAACAAAGTGTCTGCTTGTTTCGTGCGTAACACTGGAAACACTTCTTTGTCGAAGTCAATATGTTATGCGCACTCCTCGTTTTGCGCTGGTGTTCTTTCATCCACTTCTTTCTCTTTCGTCATACGTATCAGTCAATGCAGTGTTCAGTCGCAGAAGCAAGAAGTATTGACTAAGTGTATAATAATTGCGGCCACCGCATGCAGATCTCTGGTGTGAAAGATTAAAGCCTACCGTCAACAAACTGATTGGACCTTATTAGTATAGCTTTAGACCTGGATCACCATGCGCCAAATCTTGCAAAAGACCCGTGAAAGAAGAATCGACACACACCTCCTCTTAGTCGATTTCACCTTTTCGAGCCGTTCGATACCAAACGAGGTTTCAGACAAGGCGACTCCCTATCGTGCGACTTCTTCAACCTGTTTTTGGAGAAAATCATTCAAGCTGCAGAACTAAATAGAGAAGGCACCATCTTCTACAAGAGTGTACAGCTACGAGCGAATGTTGATGATATTGATATCATCGGCATCAACACCTGCGCCGTCAGTGCTGCTGTTCCCAGACTGGACAGGGAGGCGAGACAAATGGGTCTGGCAGTGAACGAGGGCAAGACGAAATATCTCCTATCATCAAACAAATAGTCGTCGCACTCGCAAATTGGCACTCACGTCACTGTTGACAGTCATAGCTTTGAAGTTGTAGATAATTTCGTCTATCTTGGAATCAGCGTAAACACCACCAACAAYGTCAGCCTAGAAATCCAACTCAGGATAACTCTTGCCAACAGGTGCTACTTCGGACTGAGTAGGCAATTGAGAAGCAAAGTCCTCTCTCGACGAACAAAAACCGAACACTATAATTCACTCATAATTCCCGTCCTGCTATTTGGTACAGAGGGTTGGACAATGACTGCAACTGATGAGTCGACGTTCCGAGTTTTCGAGAGAAAAGTTGTGCGAAAGATTTACGATCCTTTGCGCGTTAGCCACGGCGAATGTCGCATTCGATGGAACGATGAGCTGTATGAGATATATGACGATATTGACATAGTTCAGCGAATTAAAAGACAGCGGCTACGCTGGCTAGGTCATGTTGTCCGAATGTACGAAAACACTCCAGCTCTGAAAGTATTCGACGCTTTACCCGCCGGGGGAAGCAGAGGAAGAGGAAGACCTCCACTCCGCTAGACCAGGTGGAGAGGGAGCTGGCTACTCTTGGAATATCCAATTGGCACCACGTAGCGAAAAAAAGAAACGACTGGCGCTGTTGTTAACTCGGCTACAATCGCATAAGTGGTGTCTACGCCAATGAAGAAGAATAGGAAGAGGTACGGTTTAAAATCAGAGGGAAAGACGGATATCCTTATATGGGGTATAGTAGGCACAGAGCATGATTGCATTAATTTGATCACTGCTAATATATGTTTGATAATATATTTTCAGCAGTCATTGACTGATACCCAAAGCGAACGGTTGTGTTTTGTGCTTTTGGTGGTTTTTTTTCTATTCTCTTACACCCTTTTCGTAAGTGCATTCTAACATCAAGGACTTTCATTTAAAGCACGTGTAAAAGAGTGTATATATTATAGTACAGTAAACAACAAGAAACATGCCTCCAGGGGTTCACTCCCTTGGTGATAACAGGTTCTCCCTGTTATCGAACTCTCAGAAACCCATAAACAAATATTCGTGTTTTGCTGTGCRCAAAGCGTTAAAAAATATAAGCACAGAAATAATAAATATATCAGAACTAAGAGACGGAAAACTTTTATTACTAGTAAAAAACAACAACATAGCTCAAAAATTCATATCTACGAAAATTTTATATGCCATATATGATGTAGAAATAAAACTCCACAACAACCTTAACTACACAAAAGGAACAATTTACGCACCATCAATGAAATCTCAGACGACGAAATCATTGAACACTTAAAAGCACAGGGAGTTGCATCAATTTTCAAATTCCCCAAATACATTAATCAAAACCAGTACCTAGCGGAGTCGTTCTCCTGACCTTTGATTAATATCACGTACCTGAAAAATTGAAGTGTCATGGTACACAACTAAGGTAAGGCCATACTATCCMAACCCTATGAGGTGCAAAAACTGCMAAATTTTAGGACATACAACAAAGCGATGTACTAAAGCCGCTGTTTGCGACAAGTGCGCTCTCCCCCCTCACCAAGCATTCCCTTGTACTCATTCCTTTTGCATAAACTGTTCAAGTAACCACTCATCTTCTGACAAAATATGTCCCAAATTTATACAAATGAAACAAATAATAACCATAAAAACAGACAAAAAGTGCTCCATGCAAGAAGCGATAAAAATACAAAAAACCCAATTTACTCCTGCACTCAATGAAAACTCTGCTACATTCGCTAGTATAGCAAAAAATACGACCAACAACTTAAATGAAAATAACAAACTCTCACAAATCTCTTCTACAGAAAATACTCCTTCAATAATAAATAACAAACCTACCAACAATATGAATAGCGAAACACAAGAAAAAGAAATAAACGAAAACAATTATACCACAGCAAATATAACAAATACAACAACAACAGGATCAGTCGATGACTCTCAAACCCACGCAATGATCTCATCATTGCTTACTCACCTTACAGGTCCTCTACTAACAACACCAACAATATACTCACCTCAACCTACAATATTCCCCTCTCTGACAATAGATAATGAAACGATAGAGTAAACAATGCGAATTTTATATTGGAATATAAATGGCTTACTTAATAATTACCCTGATTTAAATATTTTAATTAATGAATTTTCTCCTGAAATCATTGCTTTACAAGAGACGCATCTCCCCGCTAATAAGATAGCGTATTCTCCTAAAAACTACACAAGTTACTTTTCTAATAGCAGTCAAAACACTTCCTGTAAGCAAGGCATTACAATTCTCGTTAAAAACTCCATCAACCATAAACTCATCCCGATCACTTCTGGCATTGCTTCGGCCCCAATTGTTTTGTTAGCCGATTTTAATACTTGGAGCCCGCTGTGGGGTTCTCCTGCTAGTAATAAAAGAGGAGAAATCATTGAGGATATAATACTTTCTGACAACCTAGTCGTTCTTAACGATGGATCACGCACTCACTTCTCCACTCACAAAAGTTTACCCATCCCGATATCACCCTTGCCTCCACACCAATTGCAAGCAAACTTTCCTCCAATACACTTCAAGACCTCCATAATAGTGACAATTTTCCGATTATAACCTCCATTTCCAACCCTAATTGGTATAAAGGAAGACCCACATCAAAGTTTTTAACGGATAATTCAGATTGGGCAAACTTTCACCGTCTTTCTGTTTTATTTTCGGAGAACAAACCCCTGTCAAAAAACATAAACGCTGAAGCTGCCGTTATTAAAACAATCATCCGATCAGCAGCACACTACGCGATACCCCAGTCCAGTACCAAGCACTTCTATGCTAAATTGCCATTTTGGGAAAATCTCCTAACAATTTTAAGGATGAATAAACGAACATTATGGTCCAAATACAAACATTCCATAACTGACAATAATTTCACAAGCTATAAAAAAGCGAACGCGGTGTTTAGAAAATAATTAAAATCTGCCAAACGAAAAGCTTTAGAAACACTCACCGCCAATATCAACCCATTTTCGAGCACAAAAAAAAATTTGGTCAGACATTAGAATTCTTACGGGCTCCTCACAACGATCCAGCATACTATTTATACATTCAGCCCAAGGTCCTATTTATAACCCTCAAAACATTGCTCAGAAGTGGTCAGATAATTCCAACAGTCATAATTTTCACAACGATTTCAACACCTTAAAAAGCCAAACAATCTCTGAAAACTGCAATAATCCATTTTCCTCACTCAGAGCCGTCCAAGCAGATGCTCCCATCACATTAAGAGAATTCGATGTAACAATTGCATCGATGACTGGTAAAACTCCAGGATTGGACAAAATTTCCTATCCCATCCTTAAAAATCTCCCTCGATCCATTAAAATACGAATAATTTCTCTTTACAATAAAATCCTCAACGAGGGAATCTATCCACAGGAGTGGAAGACAGCTTCCATCCTTCCCATCCCCAAGCCCAATAAACCTACTTCTCAAATAGAAAATTATGGACCCATATCCTTACTTCCTTGCATGTCCAAAATTCTGGAGAAAATAATATCTGTAAGAGTTATGTGGTTTGCCAAAGCAAACGCTTTTAGAAAACCCCAACAATTTTGCTTCCAAAAAGGTTTAGGAGTAACTGATGCTCTGTTATTTTTCGAACACTATGCCTCTACGGCTTCGTCAAACCGAAATCACGGTTCTGTGCTAAGTTTAGACTTTGGAAAAGCATTTGACAGGATTGGACCTCACATGATACTCAGGGAACTTAAAAAATGGAATGTTGGCGAAAAACTATATAATATAATAAAATCGTGTTGTGTTATTTACCATTGCGTTCAATGAAATAAGTACAATTATAAGTTCGAGTGGAGCTGTCAAACACTGCATCTATGCCGATGATGTTTTAATATTCTCTCAAACTCAAGATCTAAACCAAGTTAAACACATATTTTTAAATATATTGAATAAAATAAGTAATTGGTCAAAAATTTCAGGCTCTAATATATCGCCTAGTAAATGTAAAACTTTTCACATATGTCGGAAACAAAAGCGCTCCTTTCCTAATATATCCTTTTCTAACGTTGATCTCCCACGTACTAATAAATTAAGAATATTAGGGCTTATATTCGACAACAAATTAACTTTCAAAGAGCATTGTAAATATGTTAGAGTAAGTATTTTTTCTAGATAGAATATAATTAAATTCTTATCATCTAAATACTGCTTAGTACATACAAATACTCCTGTCAATATAACAAAAGCTTTAATATTATCTAAAATTGACTTTGGACTTTGTATTTACGGACACTGAGCTAATACAGACATTAAGCTCTTGAACGCGCCCTACCATGCAGCAGTCATAAGAAGCATTCGCGCCTTCCCAACGTCACCAATTAAGGCAATTCTATCAGAAGCTGGATTACCCCACATATAAACTACCGAACCATGCGTAACACCATGATGCTTATACCGAGGCTACTTCACTGCAGAAATGAATTAATTTTTTCACAAATCAATTGTTTTATACGAAATCTTAAGACAAGTCGTAAGCCGTCTACTATTATGCGTTSCTTAAGTCTAGTTCAACAGAATTTAGTAATCACGATCACCACTACAAAAAATCTAATCCTGCGGGAACAAAGCCTTTATACCCAGGAAAAGCGACTTGTAAAAATATAAGGTCATTTATAAGACTTCGAATAGCACACACAACAGCTACACATGCTCACATCTTAAATGGCGTAAATAAACCAAATTGCGTGTTCTGCGGATCAAATGATCTCACAGTTATACACCTCCTCGATACCTGCCCGGCACTTCAGCGAATCAGAGCTAATGTTTTTTCTAACAACAAACCTTCTTTATATCTAGAACGGACTGATGACAGTAACATAGAAATCATATCTAAATATATTTCGCTTTACAAATTAAATATTTAGTTTAGTTACATACATGCACCCATTTACTTTTGCTTTGAAATTTATCTTTTTTATTGTATCTAAATTTACGTTATACAAATCCATCTCAAATGTGAATATAATAGACTAAGATTTTATAACATAATCAGAAGGCCCTGGCAGCCAGTGCTTTATATCTATAAGTGGAACGATTATTTATAATTATTTCTCTTTTAAATAAAAATAAATAAATAAATATAAAAAAATATATTTTCAAGTAGTTCTTTAAATATATAAATTACACACTGAACAATACATTCAGTCAAAAAATTGTTAGAGCAAGGGCTAAGTTCGGGTCTTGCCGAATATTTTATAATCTTGCAACTCGCAAGAGTTGCTTCCTTCAGGTGCTGGTAGAACTTTATTTTTAAAGGTGTTGCAAAAAATTTCAACATTTATTATTCCAAAGTAATTAATTAATTATTGAGTAAATTACAATCAAATTTAGAATATACGTGTCTTACATGAAAGGCACTAACTTAGACTTAATATTTTACTATATTTTAGTTAGTGTTAGCTAAAATGATATAAAAATATAGTGAAAATATAAATGATATTAAATCGGCCGAAGATACACATTTTTACCAACTTGAACGCTTCAATATATGTGGAAAGGTGGTAATTTTTTATGTGGTACGTTGCGACAGAGAAGGGGATGGGCTGATTCAATTGCTTTGGACTTTGTTCAGTTGCACTCGAGAATATATTATACATACGTATATATGTAAATAATACTTACTTAAATAATAGAACACATTGAACATAAAACTTGCTGGAAGAATGAAAATCATTATAAGTAGTAAATGGGAGGTGGGGGTAGTTATGACTCAGTTTTATCTATTTTCGCCAATACTAAATACATACTATTAACATACTAAATACTAAAAAAATATTATTAGGATTTCATTAAGATAACTCACTTACTTTCACCAATCATTTAGGATAAGGTCAGATTAATTTTCGAAAATCCTGATGCTACTAATAACGAGGCTAGACCAAGTTTTCGCCCAATTTTATCTATCTTAGGCTCAAAGATACACCCTTATAAGTAATTTTCATTGATTTAACTAAATATTATAATTAGCCGATATACTTATGCAGTAGAAAGTCACCCGARAGTTGGAAAATATTTATGTTAGGTATATGGGGCTCATGGAAGTATTGACCCGATTCCGTCCATTTACAGGAAGTTACTACAATCCATAAATTATTCTCCCCGAATTTCGATCACATATCCCTTTAATAGTTTTTAATATAACATCATAGTATGAAGAGTCGGCGAGTTATCATTCGAGTGCACCTGTTTTCACATTATTGTAAGAAGGTCGGTGCAAATTTGGGTAATAAGGCTTTATTAATTTGAAGGATACGTATATTAAACGTGCGCGGTCTCGCTCCCTTTTTTAAAAATTTCAGACCATAAATTATCCTCCTCAATGTGATTCGTTGTGCTAAATTTGAGTTTTGTGTCTTAATTTACTTAGATCAATGAATGAATAGAACCGAAATGTACCTCGCTATTGTCCACAAATTTTAATTCTGAAAAATTAAAATATGCTGTGACAAATACATTTCCATAGTACTACTTTTTTCTTTTCATAAATATTAAAAATAAATTCAGGTTTTTAGTTCTTTAATATTGCTCACTATTATAACACGATTTCTAATTACTGTGCAATTTTTGTATTTTCAGGAGCTTTATGTTAATAAAACGTCATCTTATCCTAGGTTCACTCTCACAACTCTAATTCCCGGAAATCCATATATTTTATCAATTTTTGCATGGAATTTGAAAGGACGGTCAGATGCCACGGTTTTAAATGTAGACGTGATTAAAACTCTAGATACGAGTTTAAATGCAGGGCAAGGTAATGCGTATCTATATATTTGCAAAACATGCTATTACATATTTTACATCTTTTGCAAAAATACTTAAAGGTTATTCCAACCTTCCAAAAAGAAGAAAGGCTCTAAGGTTCGTTTTTTTTAATTGGTCTATCCAAGGAAGTTCACCATTTCTAACATATTCGATACCATTTAGCATTAAAATGTAAAAAAATCTTTATAAAAATATTAATTATTATCATGGTATTAATATTTTACATATGAAATATGTATTGTAGGGCTTGTTTTGTTAATTATTTACGTAAGTATGTTATTTGGAAATAATTTAAAGAATCTTATTTGAATCATTATTATTATTATTGCATTCAAAGTAATGCCAATTTTACTGTTTAATTGAAYCCAGTTAATTGGTTCCCCCATATTTGGTTATTGAAAGAAATATACTTCAAATTTCCCCCAGTTAATTGCAAACAAACATTTCGTTTAACAATTCATTTGGCATTGCGGAACATACATATTTTAGAGTATTTATGATAAGCGGCTTCACTGCAAAGATTACGACAGATTTACAGTTATTTTTTTAGTTTAAGCTGTGATAATTGTTACAAAACCAAATTGCACTTTGCTGCCATGTTCTGCCATAGTTCTTTTGAGTTGAGAAGAAGAAGCATGTAAATTTTAAACAAAACAGTAAACACTTTTGTTAATTTGTAGTAAATGGAATAATTTTGCCTGGAAATATTTGCATCTTTTTCAAACTTTAAATTTTTTATATTTATAGACACCGCTTACGCGGTTATAGCCGAGTTAACAATAGTGCGACAGTCGTTTCTTCTTTTCGCAATATGGTGCCCGTAATTTTTTAAGCGAAGTTCAACTTTTGGGGCTTTTAAAAATTACTTCGTGAGTTTTTGAGATATCCTAATGAAATTTAAAACATAATTGTATTTTGCATCACTAGAATATATCATTTTTTGGATCGATATAGCCRATTTTTTGTTTGTAAATTTCAATACATTTAAAATCTGTTTAAATATAAAAAACAAAATTTCATGAAAAGACAATTATAATGAATTATGGTAATATAACATTAAATGCACAAAATATAGAAACAATTAAATAAAATAAAATTTTAAACATTAATTAAATCCAACAGCGAGGTTTAGCGAGTTGTATCTTTTCTATCTTCTTCGTTGTAAACTATTTCCAGCAGTTGAATCGCAAATATATTTTCATGATTCTCCAAACGAAAGAGGTAACGTCTACTAAATTCTTCGATTGTTTCCTTTACAGTAGACAACTTTAGACCCAGGTGGAGGATATCATTTCTCTCACAGAAAGGAACCCCCACTATGGTGCCTAGAACTATATTTTGAAAATTTTGAATTTCTTTTAAATTTGAATTCGATGTACTTACTACTCCAGATTTCTATGCAATACGTTCAGCTAAGTAAGCAACTTATTTTTCAGACTGAGGCGGGATGTTGACCTAAGTAGCTGGTATAGCTACGCCAACTTTAATCTTAGCAGAGTTCTTTTTATTTTTACGTGATCTTTTCAAGTGCGCATCTTATCGCAATCACCAAATATTTGATTCAGAGTTGCCCACTGAAATGTCTGATATGTAAAAAATGTAGTCTTGGAGCACCCAACACAAACAGGTTTCAAATCCGACTCAGCATCACGGCATCTATGTTTGATTTATTGTCGTTATAGCGTCGCAAACATGGAGCAAAATTAAGAGAAAATACGGCATATWTTACAGTACTACTACGATAAAGGAAAAAATGCATCTCAAGCCGCCAATAAAATTTTGTGCAGTTTATGGACCCAATGCAGTTTCCGTTTCTACCGCACAACGATGGTTTCAACGTTTTCATTCTGGTGTAGAAGTGGTCGAAGATGCGCCGCGCTCCGGAAGGCCTGTCGTCAAAAATGCGATAAAATCGCTGAATTGGTCGAAAGAGACCGGCATAATAGCAGCCGTAGCATCGGTCAAGAGCTGGGCATGAGTCATCAAACCGTTATAAAATATAAAAAAAATAAATAGATAAAAAATACTTTCTTTTTTTACAATCAATGTTTAGGACAAGAAATGTTATGTTCCAATTTTTTATGAATATAGATACATATGTATAGAATTAGTGTTGGTACTTCCTTATTGAACCACTTGTCAAGAAATACCGACGAGTCTCATATATCATTTCCCATAAAAAGAAAGAGTGTAAAAGAAAATGTCAAAGTAACAGGTAGAGTTAACATGCTTAATGAGATTATAAATAACTCCGAAATAAATGGCGGTGCTGCTACACTACTCCCCACCTAATTCGGAATTGCGGCAGTTTGTAAGACGGTGATAACGATGGTCTCACCGACAAGTTGCAGATAAAAATTTTATCGCACGTTTTTAAAACGGACTTCAAGAATAACTTTTGAATTGTATGCCAAGTCGTTTTGACAGAACGTAGGTCGCGGGTTATATGTTGCAACTGAGTATCAACTTTAGCCTTACTAACTGGTACAGGAGAGCTGATGAAAAATTCGGATGGCAAACGTAACGTCGTCCCAAAAACAAACTCGCCGGCGATGCTCTTCTATCCAGCTGAAGAAGCAGCATTTGACGATCGCGTTTGTTTGTGGATGGTAAGGGACAGTTCGTAAGTGCTTCCCGCTGATACATTGGAGTAAATGTTGAAAAAGTTTATATTCAAATTCTTGGCCAGGTGAAACGTTCGCTCATCATCTTTGATAATGCACATACTGCTTGACGTAATCGTTGTTGATGAACTGTCGGATGCGTTCGGTCGAAATATCACAGTACTCCTTACTTGTGCCAGAAGGAAGACCATACGAAATTAGTTTCAATGAATGCCTTACTTACCCATTGAGATAGGATTGGAGCACTTCGTTCATCGCATTAGCAGTGGCTAAGTCGTAGTTGATTGATTGAAGAGTTGTTTCTGCGGTTATTGCTTCGATCCGATACACCATATCGGCAACAAAATTTTGTTGATCAGATAGGTGACAGATGTTTGTAGTGATTTGAGCAATAAAATATAGTAGTCCCGCTTGACGGTCCGAAGTCTTTTCGAATCGTTGATGAAATGCGAATGTGAGAGGTTTCTCGTCTGTGTAGACGTGGCATTCTCACCCTTTAAGCATAAAACAAAAAAAGATACATATTTATTAGCTATCTGTCGTAAGTGCTGTATCGCTGTTCGGCTCTTGAAAATTTTCGTTGGTTGAAATCAGTAATTGGAGCGAGTTGTTAACTACTTGGTGTAGCGCTGCACCGGCTGCATAATCGGGTTCGTCAATTCACAATAAAAATTGCCCGTTGAGAGTGGAATGTGGCAGAAGCATACATTTAGCCAGGCCTTCCATACAGACTTATTAATGTTTTATATTTTCTTTGGTCCATACGAGAAGTGAGTGATCATTGCACTTCTTACCCGTAGTCATGTCAAATAATGGTACTTGACGTGRAAGAAGATTTTTCAAAAAAGGTCTGTAAAAGTTTACCATGGTCAGAAAGTGCTGCAGATACTCCGTAGAATTTGGAARTTGTGAGTCCGAAAGTTTTTGTGATGTACATACGTTTTGCAAAAATTTTCTTTATGTAAGCAGTATGTGCATTATCAAAGATGATGAGCGAACGTTTCACCTGGCCAAGAATTTGGTGAAAAGTTTTGTGTAGGTCGATTTTTGAAAAGTAGGTTTGCCTGATAATATGTGCGTAAAATCGAGAAGAAACGGAAGTGGGCACCTATCCGGTACTGTGACTGCATTAAAGGCATGGTAATCACCACATAGTCTTCAACAATCATTTGATTTGTCTACCATATGCATAGGGCTTTCACAGTTGCGCAGCTTTTCAGGTGGCATTGTCCTTGGTCGGCTAAAGACCGGTTATCCGGACGTAATGATGCGATGAATGACTGTAGATTCTTTTTGGTACGTCTAGAGGAGATTAAAGAGCTACTTCCGTAAAATTTAACAAAATATCCGAAAGTCTCATACTGATGATAGTTGGAATACTTGGCGTATTTATTGACTTTACCGACCGCATTGTTTTTGACGCTGTGCGGCGATCAAGTAGTCGGTGATGAGAACTGATAGCAGATCGAAAAATGATAAGAAGTCTGCGCTTATAATCACCTGAGAAACTTCGGTAATTATTAACATGCACACGAACTTTCTACATAGATTCAGGTTTAATTTAAGTATTACTTCACCAAACACTTGAATTGATGAACCATTAGCAGCAAACATTCGATGGTTACCGATTTACTTGCTTCAGCCAAAGTTGAATATTTCAGTATAGTGGATACCTCTTCGTCGGAGTCGATAAGGAAACTATTTTTTGCAATTTAACAGATTCCCTAATGAAATCAACGATTTTAACTTCTCGACGTTGAGAACATTTGTAGAAAAGATTGCCGCTTGAGCAAGTGTGAGTAAACGAGTTATATTACATATAAGTCACATACATAAGAGACTGATGATATAAAATAAGAAAAATTAATACTGAAAAAGTAATAATTCACGGGTTCATCTTGTAGAGCGTTAGCATCCTTATTCAAACAGTTGTAATAAAAAAAAAACAAGTTTCTTACTTTATTTGACATAAGAGAAAAGATAATTAACTTCGAAATGAGAGGCCGTGCTGCCACATATAGTATATACAAACATATACTGTGATCAAATTGAAAGGTTAATTTTTCCATTTCATCTCCTTCACAGTAATCCATTCCCATTGCAATACACTCGGAGTGGTYTTGTGAATTTGCTGAATAGCTAGAAGTTACACGAAGGTAAATCAGGCGAAAGCAGTGGTTGCGGCACGATATTAGTTGAAAATGTGGTGAAATGATCATAAATAACCTTATGTAGCAGATACTGCATTATCGCACTTCTTTGTTCAATAAATTCCGACATAGTAAAATCGAAAAATTCCCTTTTAGAGCTTCACAAAACGACGCGTATCTCAAATACTAATGAATATTTTGACGTGAAATTTAGCACAGATGTCACTAAGAGTACTACCAACTTACAGAAAAAAACTTACCGATTCGAAAAAAATGCGAAGTATAAATTAAAAACTCACCTTTCGGTTTGATAGCAGTGGTATATAAAGTTAATCATTCAACAAAGACGTTGCTTTCAATTTTTCGCGTTTGGAATCAAATTTCTTGTGCTGAAACGTTCAGAATGTTTTAAAAGGTTTTCGGAGTAAAAATTACATAATAACTCACATTTCAGTTTGATAACAGTAGTTGTTCAAATATCATTGAACATGCTTACTTATCAACAAAACCGGAATCCTACTAAATATATTTATCTATTTATATATTAATATATATACATACATACATATATACATAATGCCTTTACATGCAATGCACATCTAATAATAATAAAATAAAAATGCATGGGGACACAAGTCATAAGTTTACAGATGAGATAACATTAAACACACACACACATGTATTAAATTGTACACTTGAAAACAACTCCATATCAAGCTTCTACTTCTTGATTTTCGTAGTGACCGCTTACGCAAAGAAAATACCAAATAAAGCCGTTTTAGTAGATACTAAACGCAGGAAGAAAATTCCTGAACACTTTTACAAGAAAGCCATCAGGTAAAACAAAATTTGAAGAAGTTGAAGCTAAACATCAAGATTTAGATCAAAAAACTTCCATATACATGAGGAATATTTAAAATCTCAGAAGAAAAATGGAAGATCTAAGTATGGAATTAATGATTGTTTAATTTGATAATAATACTAACCACACATGCACACAATATTACTATTTAAAAGAAGAAGTCCGAATCTTGTTTAGTTATAATAGTACAATTTATTTAATTTGATGTGTGTTGCGTAAAAGTAATATTTATATAAAATGTATGCCGATGTTAAAAAGGGAAATTAGTACCAAAAAAATTTATCGCGCAAGCTCGTCGTATCACGTCAGTGTCGACTTGACCTTAGCGCGGGATATATACTTCGGGGCGAAAGGTACTTTGCGAATAGTGTCGAATGGTGTCGTCGCGGCGCACTGTGTGAGAGGAAGTGATGGGCGAACTATATGGGACGAATTGTGTAAACGAATTGTAAATCCCATCCCGATGTCCATCCTTTTTGTTGAGTGGGTGCAGGTGTGGTGATTTGGGTTGCGTATCAGCTGTGGTAAATTAAGCTGTCTTATTAGGGTGCGCCAGTTTTCCCGGGTAGAGTGGGTAGATGCTTAACTCATTTATACATTCTGCTGTTGCATATATTTCAGCGTACTGCTGGTATAGTTGCCGGGGGTGCATAATACATGCTGTAAACCCTAGAAATGCCTTTGGTTTTAAAGATTATATTTGGTATTTACATACATATGTTTGGTTTCAGGTGCGTACAATAAGAAAGTGTATTTTACGGATTTATGAGTTTTTAACTGCTTTTCATAGTTATTATATTTGCGGTTGTTTCTTGATAGGTTAAGATTTGTGTTCTTCTTTCAAATTTCTTTACCGTCGGCTTGTTAAACTATTTTTTTATTATTTGCCTTTTCTGCGGCTTTTCGGCTTATAAGGGATAGTAACTCCACGCCTGGCTCAGATGTGGTCAGAACGGGTACTCCTTAGCCCTAGATTTAGGACTATGATTTAGAGGGATCTTGCGAGAGAATGGCCGTGAATGGAGAACGGATTTGATTCTTGTTGATACTGTACACAATTGTTCAAAGTAAATTTGAAGCTTTGTACAGCTGATTCTCATAACCCACACATATGAGGAGCGGTTGAATAGTTGCGATAACAGCGACCATAGCTTGGTAAGAGTAGGTGCGTCAATATATCGCTTTGCGAGTATACTGTTCCCATAACTTCCTTTTTGATTTATTTATATTTGAAACTTTAAGAAAAGTATCGGGTTTCCGACTTTTTGATATAACTGTGTTATATTTTAATTTGGCGTTTAGTAGCCCGCCACCGCTCTAGGATTTGTTCAGAATTGGTTCTTTATTTTCATAATTGGCGAAAGCCATCCTGCGGGGCCGAGAAGTTGTATTTATTTGAGTTTTTAAGATTGTTAGACCGAAATCTTACTTTGTTCTTTCTAAAAATATGTGAAGTATTGGAAAATTGTGGCTCTAGTGGTAATACGTACCGGCCATTATTTGATCGAGCAGTTGTAGCTTTAGAGAAGTCTTCACAATACTGATCTTCTAGAGTTTGAAATTTCCTCAATTGTGAATTAAGGTAATTATTTGTGTTGTGTTGCTTTGTATTTCACTGTGCAACGTTTGAGCTATGCGTGCCTTTGAGCAACATATTGTCACTTGGCAATTTTTAGAATTTTGGTTTTCGGGATTTGTGTTTGCAATTAATCCCGTGGTTCTTTTTGTATATGCGCTCCTTTGAGGTAATATGCGCTATGTCCTGTATGAAGCATTGTATGATGTCTTTTGTGACAATATAAGCAATTAAATTTGCTTTTACAATTATTAAGATTGTGTGAGTGGGACAAGCAGTTTGTTCAGAGTCTTTTTGATCTGACAAAGTTGTTCCTTTCATTTATGTTTAATTTTTTAAACTTCTCGCACGTTTTAAGCTTATGCCCTCTTGTGCATAGTTCGCATGACGTATGTTTTCTTTATTCGGATGTGAACGATTGTGCTTTGTTAGAAATTCTGTTTAAATTGGTTTTGTTAATAACTTGGGGTCTATTTAAGCTTCCACTTTGGTCGTGTTTGTGCTTAGTTTTGATTATTTTTTCTTCTAACCTTTCCGCAATTTCATATTGGGTGGTGAGAAAATCTTTTATTTGTTGCCACGTTGGGCACTTTTTTTGTGATGGGAGCGATTGCTCCCATAGAACTAACGAGTTTTCTGGTAATGCTGCGGTGCATATGTTTACCAGAATAGCGTCCCAGCTGTCTGTGGGGATATTCAGTGTCGATAGAACCGACAAACAATTAGAAACAGTAGATTCTAGTTTGATGAATTGTACACATGTTTCTTTCTTAATTTTTGGCAAATTCATTAGTGTCGTTACTTGCTTACCGACCAATATTCTTTTGTTTTCATATCTAGCCTTTAGGGTTTCCCAAGCTTAATTGAAATTATCGTCATTTAATGCGAACTGTTTTACTATGACGCCTGCTTGACCTTTTCTTTTGTATCGGAGGTATACAATTTTTGCGCTTGTGATAATTAAGGATGGTTTATGTACACGGCCGAGAACATGTCCCGGAAGGACGGCCATTCTTCATAACCTCCGTAAAAGGTTTCTGTGTCACATACGGGCACCTCGAGTTGGATGTCTGAACTTGCCTTTTGACTGTCTATTTGTGGCAGCTCTACTCTACTGTGGGGAGTAGGTGTAATTGCTTTTATTAGCTTTAGTTGATCGGAGATCATATCTTTTGTTTCTTCATATTGGTCTAAGCAGTTTTCATATATTGCGTAAGCCGATTGTTTCAAATTTTGTGGTAGGTCTGAATCGTCAGATTCTACTATGGCGTCATGAGCCGTTTGGAGTTTTATCCAAAAATTGTCCAAATTTATAATTTTGATTTCTAGTAACGTATTTTGATTTTTTCCGTTATTAACCATTTTGTTTGTAATATCTGTATATATAATTAAAATTTGTTTTATCTCAGTGCGACTGATTTGAATAAGCAATATAGTATGATTTTAAACCGAATACAATTTTATGTAAATAGTTTATTATTTCGGATTATCTTGCTGAAAATATTGGCTTTATTAATAGCGTTTTGTATTACTTGCGACAGAATAGTTTGTTTTATTATCTTACCCCTATGATAATTTGTAATTTCTTAACTTAATTGTTAAGAAACGCACCTTTAATTAATTTATATTTATTATGTCCGAATGTTTTGTATTTAGGTACACCCTAATACGTGGACTTCTATCTACATGCGTATATAGGTACTTATGTTTTGTGCAATTGAGAGCTCGTTGGAGAGATCATGTGCTTTTTACCTAAGCGAATTGTTAGCATTAAGTTTATGTTCTTAAGCAATTGAGAGCTCGTTAGGAGATCAATTTGCTTTTTGTAAGCTTGCTTGTTTATGCACTGTGAAGAGAGCGCGAAAACGGAATTGGAAAAAAGGGTGCACACCTTTATATGTAAATATGCACTTTATAAATATGTTTCGCAATATGTAAGCGTAATATGTATAATATATGGAACATCCACTAAGTAAATATGCTTATTGTATGAATGTTTGTATTTTTGCCTTTCTGGTTTTGGTTTTTATCTTATAATTGTAATTAATGTTTGTGCCTTTCCTTACATAATTTATGCAATCCTGCTTATTGTCTTTGGTAAACATAAGGGGTATTGCCGAACAAATTTGATTTTTTTTTTTGGGTAATTTAGTGTGTTTTGAGTACACAAAGGTAAACTTTTATGTTTTATATATGTATATTTAGATATATATGTACATATATTTTTTATAAATGTATATTTTGATATATAAATAAGTATATTACTCTAAGCTTTTGCCGTGCTTGGAAAAATTTTATTAGCTTTAGGCATATGTGAAATGAATAAAGGACATAATAGCTCACTGTGTTTGCCAAAAAGTGTTTTTTGGGATAATGTAATGGCTGTAAATATGTTTGTGCATTTGGTAAAATGCCTTTTCTCCTCCCGAATCGTTTCCAGTTGGTTTGTCTGTTCGCCTTGTTCCAATCTCTGTTGTCCACCTACTTGTGCTGTTGGGTTGTTTGTATGTTTGTATGTATATTTGTTTTAATGTTCGCGCCCGTTTGTTTCGTTTTGTGTTTGTTTTATGGTTTATGTGTTTTTGTTTTTCGCGCCCGATTTATATTTCAAGTATTTTATTGGGGTGGGTTTTTGTTTGTTTAAACCTTTTAAATTGTTTCTTAGGTATGTATTGTCACTGCATTTTTTAAATTTTTGGCGGTTCACTGCACTTTTTCCTGTTTTTGTTTTGTGGTTTTTTTGTTTGTTGGAATTGTTTTACTGTGGGATTTTCGATGTAATTCGTTTTTTTTTTGTGTTTGTTACTTTACCCACCGTGAATCTTTATACTATATATTAAGTTTATGTTAGTGTCACCACACTTTTTTTATTTATTTTTTGCTTTTTTGTTATGTTCCACTGAACTTTTTTGTTCATTTGTTGATATGTTACATCTATATGTTTGTACATATATTATTAATTATTAGTTTTCACCTTGCTATTGGTTTTTCACAATTTTTGACTACAAATCTATAGTGGCTTTCTTTAAGGTTCGAAGGACCATGTTTAATTTGATAATAATACTAACCATTCGTGCACACAATATAACTATTTAAAAGAAAAAGTCCGAATCTTGATTAGTTATARTAGTACAATTTATTTAATTTGATGTGTATTGTGTAAAAGTAATATTTATATAAAAAGTATGCCGATGTTAAAAAKGGAAATTAGTACCCAAAATATTTATCGCGCAAGCTCGTCGTATCACGTCAGTGTGGACTTGACCTTAGCGCGCAGGATATATACTTCGGGGCGAAAGGTACTTTGCGAATAGTGTCGAATGGTGTCGTCGCGGCGCACTGTGTGAGACGAAGTGATGGGCGAACTATATTTGACGAATTGTGTAAACGAATTGTAAATCCCGTCCCGATGTCCATCCTTTTTGTTGAGTGGGTGCAGGTGTGGTGAGTTGCGTTGGTGTGGTGATTTGGGTTGCGTATCAGCTGTGGTAAATTAAGCTATCTTATTAGGGTGCGCCAGGTTTCCCGGGTAGAGTGGGTAGATGCTTAACTCATTTAAGGAATGATCAACAACGATCATTTAAAGTGCTTAGACTTTTTATTCGTAGATATTCAAAAACTAAAAGGCAAATTAGATTTCAATGAAGAAATTGAAATCTTTTTCGAAGAAATTGGTGACGCATACTACGCCCTAACTTTGATTAAGAAAAATAATAAAAAAAAAAATTGCAACATTTTATGGCGATATTAAGGAATGGGCAAATTTTTACAATGTGTTTCAAGTTATGGTACATGACAACAAGCAGATGCCGAACACAGGAAAAATGCGTCGTCAATGCTTAAAAGGCTAAGCTTCATCTACAAATTTCAACAAAAAATTATGACGCTGTATGGAGTCTACTTAAGAAAAAGTATGACAATCAGCGAATTCTGTTCATCATACCCAAATTATCTACAACTGCGACGAAACTAACTAATGCAATGCAAAAGTTTGAAGACGAAAAACTAATAACAGTTCGATTACTCCCTCTATCTTCTGTTGAGGAAAAAAAACAGAAATAATAGAGGAAGATAAAAAGGAAAATTTAAGAAGAATTCTTTGAAGAATTACATAAACCTTCAATAACTGAAGAAAAMCCAACTGAATTAGTGGTAGTTAGCTCTTCAGACAGGCTCACATTTTGAAGAAATGTGGGAAAGTGCAGTCCAGGATAACTCGATTGAAAATGGGGACGAAGCTAAAGAAGTTGACCACATTTTGGAAGATGATGCTGAAGCGTAAGAGAAGGAAGAGCAAATTCAAGATTGACGTCAGAAAGCGTAATCTTACCAAAAAGGAAGAYATAATAAGCTCTTCTAAAGGCATCAATACACAAATAGCCAAAATATATCCGACCGTGTCCATGGCATTGAAGTTAAAAACACATGATGAAAATAATGATAATTCAACACTGGACTCTGATCTACTTGACGAAGAGCTATATAAAGATATGAAAATTAAAGTCGTTGACGATGGAGCCAAAGCCAAGACGAAGAAAAGGATGGGATGTCCACCGACAAAACAAGTACAATAATCACCGATGGACGGAATCAGTGCAGAAGAGTGTACAAAGATAGAAAAAAAGRAGCGCAAAATCAAAGGTATACCGTCGTGTGATGTAAAAGAAGAAAAGCGGACAGGACTCGAATATTAACAAATAGTTACGAACAAGCTATCATTGATACAACACRGGAAGGCGCATAGTCATCGTGAACGTCACTTAGTTCACGACCATGACAGGATCGCAAGCTATTGTCACCTTTCTAGCAGTCA
This sequence comes from Bactrocera latifrons, assembly GCF_001853355.1. Taxonomy (NCBI): domain Eukaryota; kingdom Metazoa; phylum Arthropoda; class Insecta; order Diptera; family Tephritidae; genus Bactrocera; species Bactrocera latifrons. The sequence goes on along the minus strand of NW_017537207.1, from coordinate 85,179 downwards.
CATTTGGAGTCCGGCAGAATGTTCAAAATTTAACATGTCATTATATTAAATAAGAAAGATAAGAAATATCGTATACATACATATCCATACACAGTCCACTAATTTTAAATAATCATTTCTTTCCCTCGGCAATATGTTCAAATATCATTGAACATGCTTACTTATCAACAAACCCGAAATTATACTAAATATAAATATCTATTTATATTAATATACATACATACATATATACATAATGCATTTACATGTTGTGGAATCTGATAGTTGTCGGTATCAGAATTGAAACCGATCAAAAAAGTAGTAGGTGTCATGAATTCGGGTATTATTGGTTTGATAATCGAAACAGAATTTGTATCGGTTTTGGGTGTCACGGAAACCAATTTTATCGGTTATGCTATAAGAAACAAAGCAAGAAGATAGTCGCTCACAGATTTTAAATCTAAGTTAAGAAATCAAGTTATTTTATTATTTCTAATAAATTTATCTTTATTTTTATAGAGGAAAACATAAGTATAAAACATGAAATGTTTTACTTACTGAGTTACTGCGGATATTTGAGAGGGGAGCCTTTTTTAGAGGCTTAAGAAAAAGAAATTTCTATTATTTATAGTTATATATTTAAACAACATCCGCAAAGTTTTTGATACGAAATCTTTTAAATTTGCCTTTGAAAAGCAATTACCAGATGCTTATCGCATGTGCATATGCCAGACGGCGAGCAGGATGCAGGTCGCGAATTCTATCGGAAATAAAAAATTTAAAGAGATGCATATTTTTTAAWAATTTATGTTCAAGTTATTAAAGCGATATAAAATTCCATCAAATTTAATGACCGTTCCAGGGTTTGTTAGTGCATCGTTCGCTTCATATGTTATTGAAAGTATTTTCTACTTCCCTTTACGTATAAGCTGAAAACATTATGGGCTGCTTCTCTTCAACTAACCTACGAATTCATCCTACCAGCAAATTCAGGTAAGGATTTAATAGTTTCTAATGATCATACTACAATATATCGTCATCTAAGTCGAAATTTCTCTACTTCCTTCCGTAAAGCAGTATTACGATCTGAGATAAGACGAGTTTTTTAATCTACCGTCAATCCGTCACCGTTAGCCATAATGTCTTGTTTTTTTTATAATCGGTTTATTGTTCAATAAAGTGGTTACTTTTTTCACCACAACTGTAATAGTTCGAGATATACTTTTTTATTTTTATTTGTGATTTCTTCCTTGGGAGATGAATCTCCCCTATTCTGGAGTGACTGGAGGTCAGAGTCGCAGAATTGATCTTGAATTATATTTTTTTTATATTTTTTTTTTTTTATAAAAGTTTACATAAGTTTACATAACAATAAAATATTTACATAAGATAACGCAGCGCTAGCGTCGGAGGCTTTCGGCTGGATTGAATTATATATTTTTTTTATTTCATTTATTGGTTATACGAGCCTTAATTTAGGTATTATCATTTGGATTTTTGTACTCTCGCAACCAATTATAACAGACCATTATAGTTTTGTTCAACTAACGGTTGTACGTATCACCTAAAACTAATCGAGATAGATATAGGGTTATATATACATACATATATAAACGATCATGATGACGAGAAAAGTTGAAATCCGGTTGACTGTATGTCTGTCCGTCCGTGCAAGCTGTAACTTGAGTAAAAATTAAGCTATTTCGATAAAACTTTATCTATGGGTTCCTTAGTACAAAAAAAAATGCGAGTTCGTAGATGGGCGTAATCGGAACACTGCCATTCCCACAAATTGAAATTAACCGAAAACATATAAAGTTCCATAATTAAGCACTAAATTAAGATATAAACAGTCACCGACTAGCAGTCAATGCGATCGGTCACGCTTGTTAAACAGTCCATAAGTTGTCCATATAGTGCTTTGTAAACACACGTGCTTGACTAAACTTTTGATGTGAAATGGTCCCCGGGCCCCAATATCTCGGTGACAATAGATTTGCACTGCTTTCCCGTTGCCCATTCTTTTTCTTGAGTGAGTTGTGCTGTAGTGTCATCCGCTGTGGTGATTTGCGCTGTTGGATTAGGATGCGCAAGTTTTACCGGGTATAGGGGGTGCATGTTTAACTCATTTAAACATCTTGGGCCGCCATGGCGAATATTTTGCCTAGCTTTATATATATAATATGACACATGTAATTCGGCTTACTGTTGGTGGAGTAACCGAGGCCGCAGAATATTAGCTGTAAGAAGCGATTGTGGTTTTAATAGCCAATTGTATTTTGTGTAAATATTGGTGGTTGAGGTAATAATTCATTTTGCGTGCTTTTATTATTATACCAAAAAAGTGGTTTGCTTTTACTAATTTTATTAGCTGTTATTTACAGATTATTACTATGTATCCTTTTGACATAGTGGTAGTTTATTATATGCATTTTCTGTATTATCGACAATGTTTGGACTTTATTTATTCTTGGCTTATGAAGGATAGTAACTCCACGCCTGGCAATATATGGCCAGAATGGGTACCCCTTAGCCCATTATCGCATTGGGAGTGTTGTGATCCCTTAATTTCCTTTTTGATTTTTTTTTTTTATATTTGAAAACGTATGTCTCTATGGAGCAATATTGTATAAAATGTGTAGATTTTTCGACTTTTGGTGATAATTTTGTTATATGTTATGTTTAAGTAAATATGCACTTATTTGGCATTTAGTAGCGCGCAACATAACTTCAGATTTTTTAATCAGGAGTTTGAATCATTTTTGGTGAAAGCCATCCTGCGGGGCCGAAAAGTTGTATGTGGAGGGACTGTCCTAGGAAACTCTGATTTTGTGTTTTATACCAATTTGTGGAGTATTGGAAAATGGTGGCTTGAGGGGTAGACGTACGACGTCCCGGCCATTATTGGATCGAGYAGTTGTGGCTTTAGAGAAGTCCTTACAATACTGATCTTTTTTATTTAATATTGGGGAAAGTTTCACTATGTCTTGAAATTTCCTTAATTGTGAATTAAGGTTTTAATTTGGTTTTTTCTCAAATTGAGTTGTCATGGTGGTAATTGGTTTTTTAATTAGTCCACTTTGTGTTTCACTGTGCAGCGTTTGAGCTTCTTGTGCCCTTGAGCAACATGTTGTTTTTTGGTAATTTTTAAAGTTTTGGATTTCGGGATTTGCTTTTGCAATTAAACCCGTGGTTCTTTTTGTATAAGAGCTTCTTTGGGATGAAGTGGGATATGTGCTGTAATGAAGCATTGAATGGTGTCTTTTGTGACAATGGAAGCAATTAAATTTGCTTTTGCAGTTTTTATATGTATGCGCACGTGACAGACAATTTGTGCAAAGTCTTTTTGACCTGACAAAATTATTTCGTTCGCTAACTGTTAAGTTTTTAAACCTCTCGCAAGATGTAAGTTTATGCTCTCTTTTGCATAGTTCGCATGAAGTTTCTTTTYCTTTGTTCTGATGTGAACTTTTGTGTTATGTGAAAGCTTTTGTTTAAATTTTTGTTGCTTCTAGCTTGGGGTCTATTTAAGCTTCCATTTTGGTTTAAACACAACCTCTTAGTTTTGATTATTTTTTCTTCTAACCTTTCCACAATTTCATATTGGGTGGTGAGAAAATCTTTCATTTGTTACCATGTTGGGCACTTTTTTCGTGATGAGAGCGATTGCTCCCATAGAAGTAGCGATTTTTCTGGTAATGCGGCGGTGCATATATTTACCAGAATTGGGTCCCAGCTGGCTGTGGGGATATTTTGTGTCGACAGAATCGACAAACAATTAGAAACAGTGGATTGTAGTCTTACAAATTCTTCACTTGTTTCTTTCTTGATTTTACGTAAGTTTAATAATGTCGTTACTTGCTTATCGACCAGTATTATTTTGTTTTCATATCTAGCCTTTAGGGTTTCCCAAGCTTAATTGAAATTATCGTCATTTAATGCGAACTGTTTTACTATGACGCCTGCTTGACCTNTTCAATATAGAGATTCACAAAGCTCCACCCTATAAAAGCTGTTCGAACGGTCAAGTTGRGAGATTTCACCTTACTCTTACCGAAATAATACGTTGCCTCAAATCAGAAAATACACATGAATCATTTGAGGAACTCCTAGACAAATCAATTTTTGAATACAAGAACTCAATCCATTCAACAACCGGTAAAAAACCTCTCGACCTTTTTTTTGGCCACAGAAAAATAATCGATCCCAAACAAATAGAAATAAATAGGCAAGAAAACGTTAAGAAGCTACGAGAAAAACAAGAGGCCGATTTAAACTATCATAATAAAAACAAAACGCCCATRAAGAATTACGACATAGGTGACACAATTTATGTAAATATAAATAAAAGGCTAGGAAATAAGCTAACTCCACGATATAAAGAGGAAATAGTCGCTAAAAACTTTAACAGTACTGTCCTTACAAAATCATGTAAAACTGTTCATAAAAATTTAATTAAAAACTGCTTTAAATAAAAAGTTTAAATTATAACCTATTAAAAAATAACAAAAATAATATGCATCAGAACTAGAAAAAAACGTTGAAGTAAATAGAATATAATCTTACTATCAAAAATAAAACTAAAAAGCAAAACTAAAAATATTCAAAATCGAAATTGTAAAAAGAAAAAATACTACTTATGTTATTAACTGAGCCAAGGCCAATATTATAACTCCACATAAAATTAAAAAAAATTACGGGACACTAAGAGTAAGAATCACTTGTAAGAATGAAAATGAATTGTAAACTTTTTTCAAACATTTAAATATGAATGTGAAATATGAAGAATTAAAATGAATTGTAAACTTTTCTCTAATATTTAAATATTTTAAGCAATAAATAATGTAAAATATGTACATAGTTAAGGAATACACCACTTAATTGCGCAAAGGCGAATAAACAGCACAGCATAACTAAGATTAAGGACACAGATTAAGGAATCTAACCAATCGTTAATGAATTTGATACCAGTGCCAAAGATGCCACTACATACGAGCATGTCGCTCAACGAAACATTTGATAAATAAAAGCTTACGAAACGAAAGAGGACTCTCGAACWCAGTCTCCAAGTCGTTGAAGTCTCCAAGTTCTCCAAATAAAACTTTACAATCACTTGGCTGTCGAACGCGGACGTTCGAAATTAAGAAGGGAGGAGTTAACAAAAT
>NW_017537207.1:77491-78378 GCF_001853355.1 Bactrocera latifrons | reverse complement strand
TGGTCTAAGCAGTTTTCATATATTGCGTAAGCCGATTGTTTCAAATTTTGTGGTAGGTCTGAATCGTCAGATTCTACTATGGCGTCATGAGCCGTCCAGAAAATTTTAAGATTTTGGCTTTTTATTTCTAATAACTATTCAGAGTTTTCTTGAATCTTTGAAGAGGCAAATCTAGTGCAGTATCTTGTTAAACTGTCACCTTCTGAAATAAATTTAGCAACCTGTTTTGGGCGTGTAGCTGATGCAGGTGTATTTTGATTATTGTTGTTGTTAGCCATTTTTGCAAAATAATATTGTTTATTTATATTTTGGTTCGAAAATATGTATATTTGAATTGTTAATTGGTATTAAAAACTTTTTTTAATTAAAATATTTGATGTTTTGTGTAATTGAGAGCTCGTTGAAGAGATCATTGCGCTATTTACAAAAGTATGCGTAAATTGTTTGTGTGATTCCATGATTATGTTTTTGTTCTCAAGCAACTGAGAGCTCGTTAGAGAGATCAATTCGCTTTCTGTACGCAATTCTGCTTGTTTTTGTTTGCCGAAGAACAAGAGGTATTGCCGGGTAATTGCCAATGTGGACTTTGAATATGTAAATTATGTAAATATGTAAATTGTGTAAATATGTTTATACGAATATGTATACATATATATATGTTGAATTATTTATTTATGTAAGGCGCCTTTTTTTTGTTTTGAATAAATTATATATTTGTTTTTATAATTTGTGGGTAATTTCTTCAGCATCTTTTATTTATTTTCAAATTATTTTTAAATAAGTTTCATATCTAATTGACCCAATGCTAATAGGGTATAGCATACGCAGATTGTGTGACGTATCCTTGTATAAGTTAACAAAATAAATATTTTGTTATACAGTGTACC
>NW_017537207.1:75594-77386 GCF_001853355.1 Bactrocera latifrons | reverse complement strand
TTTTAATTCGGCTGTCCTTCAAAGTAGTTGGACATCGCTCCAGCGACATAAAATTAAAATTATAAGACGTTTAAATAAAACATAATATAAAACTTAAAAGTATTCARCATAAAGTGTTTAAATAAAGACTTAAAAGTACTTAACTAGTATTTAATATAAAGTGTTTAAATAAAACTTAAAAGTACTTAACTGGCGCCCAACGAGTTGGAGAACCACACATACATCCTGAAGGAGCCTCCCAGCCGAATTAATCGTCCATCCAATCTCTTACCCATTCTTGAGGAAGAGAAGCGTGCGAAAAGTGGCCATCGGGGGAACCCTAGTAAAGACCAACCAAAAGGATTAAACGGGACAACTCTTCCAGTCATGCACGTTTGTAAGATATTAGTTTTAAAATTTATAAATATTTTGATTGTAATTCAATTAACTAATTAAGTGAAGAGTGTTAAGCAGAATTTTCTATCAATAACGAAAAATTKAAATAAGTTGGTTATTTCACAAAAAAGTGTAAGTTCTTAGTTGAACTCAAAAAATGAATATAGTAAAAACGAAAAATGAGATAAAGCTTAGTTATTACTAAAAATTTAAAAAAAAAAAAAGTTCCTATTCTTATATACCGTTTTCCAAACAAAAAAACATTATCTTCTACCAAAAATTTGAATCAGTTGTTCATTTCATAAAAGTGTATGTAAAAGTGAGGTAAAAGCTAGTTAGTACTAAAAATAAAAAAAATTGCTAAATATAAATTGAGATTCGATATAACATAAAAGCAAATTTTAGTTAACGAACTGTAACAAAATTCTATAAAATAACCCTTCTAACAACATAAAATTCAATTATAAATTAAAATTATAATATTACGTTGAAAATCAACGTAAAATAAGAAAAAAGGAACTTCTAGTCCTTATATTAAAATTTCAAACTAAATATCTCTGCGATTCACCACCTTCGGGGGGACCCTCCAGAGAACAATCATAATATTAATCATTTTCTGACTTAAAACGTCTCTGCGATTCACCACCTTCGGGGGGACCCTCCAGAGATCGGATATAATTCGAAATCAAAACAATAATAACCATTTTAGAGACTTATACAGCTATAACTAAAAACACATAAAAAGGCCGCGATTCACCACCTTCGGGGGGACCCTCCGGTTCTTATAATAAATACCAATATACCTCAACACCACAAATAGTGAATAAAATAAAAATATATAATGAAATATATAATCAAAATGACTAACCCAAACAACCTTATTCGTCCACCAATAATAAATATACCATCCGTACCCTCTCTTGCTAATATACCAACTATAGAGCAAGTAAACGCGACACCAGAATTAGAAGCTCTGATTACAAGAATATTGAGAAATATATGCCTCACCGAGGACATCAGACAAACTAATCATAACGAACTTAACTGTACAGATGAAGTAATTAACAGCGAACCTAGACAAGGTTCCTGACGTAGTTCGCTGCCTCAGAGAATTCYCGGGAAATCCAATCGAATACAGCTCTTGGAAGAAGAGCGTAGATAGAATTTTAAAGTTGTATGAACCTATCAGAGGAACAGCTAAATATATTCTATAAGAAATAAAATAACGGGAACTGCTGATACTGTTTTGGAGTCGTATAATACTCCACTAAACTGGAACAGTATTTCACGTTGTTTGACTCTGCATTATGCAGATAAGCGGGATCTTGGCACACTTGAGTACCAAATGATTACTCTCATTCAAGGCAACGAAACGGTGGAAAAATTCTATCAAGCCGTGTATGAACATTTGTCTCTT
>NW_017537207.1:64551-75574 GCF_001853355.1 Bactrocera latifrons | reverse complement strand
ATAAAGTGTTTAAATAAAACTTAAAAGTACTTAACTTATATACATAAGTGTGTCAATATTCTTTCGTGTAGAGAGAGGGCGCAAAAACGGAATAGCAAAAATATGTATGTATTTTGTCGTCCTCTTATATATTTGTATAAATGCAGATATATATGTAATTTAATATATAAAATAATAAAAATAGCAATGCAATTAGACAAGAATATGTGTGTTCATACGTTTACTTTTTTATCTTATTTCAATATGCATATACGAGAATGTATGTTGGTTTTTTCTTTCCATGTGTTTTTTGATGTTTTTGCATTTCGTACCTGCAAATTGCCYCTGCTTATTACTTTATTGCTTACTGTTTAATAAAGCAGAGGCATATTGCTCAAAAATGTTTGCAAGTAAATACGTGAAATAAGCAGTGTTGCTGGAAAATTTGTGCTTGAATACACAAAGTTAAGCAATAATAGGCATTGAGCAAAGTTTTTAATTATTTTTACATATGTGGTTATATATATGTATATATGAATGTACTTTACTGAACTGTTTTAGGGGTTTTTCAAAAGATTGGTAAATACATATATGCGGTATAAATTAAGTTTATATGGACTGAATAAGCTCACTTGGGTTTTGTAGGGTAAAACTAGAATGTGTGTATATGCTTCTTTCCTTAGCAATTCCTCTTTTCTTCTTCCACGGTCTTCCAGCTTTTATTATTGTTAATTTATGTTAATTACTACTGTTTTTAATTTGACTGTGACAAGCCAAAGGTGCCTTTCGTTAAGGCTTGAAGGACCATATTTAAATATATACCCAATTTATTGGTTAACACACACCACTGGTTTGAAAATATCTGTATTTTAGGTTTTTATTTAACAATTTTATTTAAAGCATTCAGTTTGTATTTTTTCGAGTTACTAAATATGATGCTGGGGCTGGCGATCGAGTTGCTTCGGATAGTGGTCAAATTACATAATCCGGAACATTAGCGAGACAGTGTCCGACCCCTTTAGAATTAAAAGATGAGCGGTGGGCGTAGGATAGACGGCGATAGTTATCAATGTGCTAAGGTGCAAGTTGTGTAGAACGAAAGTTGACGTGCGAATGTTGATGTGCGGCTTGTGTGGTGTATATCGAATAGCTTAAACCCAATTTTGTCTGCTTTCCCGTTGCCCATCCTTTTTCTTGAGTGAGTTGTGCTGTAGTGTCATCCGCTGTGGTGAATTGCGCTGTTGGATTAGGATGCGCAAGTTTTACCGGGTATAGGAGGTTTATGCTTAACTCATTTACATTACATTAAAAAAAACAGTGCCAAGTAAACAACTTAAACTTAAACATGCTTTAGACATTCCAATYATCATTTATTTTATAAGTTATATTATATTAGAAWCWAGTGTTTAAATTTATTTTTGATATTTTATTTACAATTGAAATGTCATTAAAAATCATACAGTGGAATTTGAAAGGATATGGCAACAATTACAATGAGTTAGAGCAATTGATAAAAGATCTTAACCCCCATATAATTTGCCTTCAAGAGACCCATATCCCTTTTCAAGTAACTAACACTATAATCCCCAAGACGTAAATTGGTTACTTCTATAATGACAGTAAAAACAAATCTGCGAAGCAGGGGGTCGCAATGCTAATAAAACGGAATATTCCGCACAAACGTATAGCTACACATACAAATATCCTATCAATAGCCATAGAACTGCATCTCCTTACACCCTTCTCAATAATAAATGCCTACACCCCACCGAGTTAAACATTTTCCGACAAAGACATAAGAGATCTACCCCATCAGACCCAGGCTCAAACGCTACTACTGATTTCAATGCGTGGAGTCCCCTTTGGGATTCAGCCACTACAAATGCTAGAGGTACACAACTAGAAAATGTTATATTCGCGGAGAATCTGATTGTGCTAAACAACGGGTCAGCCACGCACTTTTCTACACACAGAACGTTCACCCAAGTCGATATCACTATGGTTTCACCTCAACTAAGTCCTAAATGTTCGTGGAAAATCCTTAACTTCCTTTATGGAGGCGACCATTACCCAATTCTGACAGTACTACAAAATAATTTGAACGTACAGAACCTGAAGAGATCTCCAAAATTCTTGACAGGCTTTGCAAAATGGGATCAATTCCAGACACACTGTCTAGAGGCGATACAAGAGTGGAACACTGTAAGCATTCACCAAGAAGCAGCCACAATTACCAAGATAATTAGAACAGCAGCCAACAAAACGAGTCCTCAAATCAACCCAAAGGGACATAAATCACGCTCACCATGGTGCAATAACGAGCTTAGTCTATTACATACAAATAAACAAAAACTTTGGCAGGTTTATAAAAACTCTTGTAACATTGTCAACCTTATCRCTTACAAAAAGGCAAGCGCCCGGTTCAAAAAACGCGTCGAAGAAGAAAAACAGAAATCTATAACTGAATTCACCGAAACTATTAATCCAAACTCTTCGCCACAACAGATCTGGGTAAGAATCAAGACGCTCACTGGTATTCCAAGAGCTCCCATTGTTGCGATATGTCATAATAACGCCTTTCTTTTTTCCCCCACCGAAATTGCAAATGCCTTTGCTTCTACCTGGTGTAATTACGACCAAGACACTAACTTTTCCGAAGAATATAATACGTTAAAGCAGACTATACTGGCCGAAGTATATTACCCGAGCACGCTCTCTACCCAGAAACAGAATTCTCCAAAATAGAATTATATGTCGCTCTGCAACACGCTAAGGGAAAGTCTCCAGGAAAAGACCATATAACCTACGCTATGCTCCGCAATCTACCACTTCCGGCAAAACGTATCCTTCTGTCATTGTACAACAATATCCTCAACGGGGTTCTTTATCCTCACACGTGGCTAACGGCCAGTACAAGTAGGTATCACCCAATCTCACTAACCTCCTGCCTCAGCAAAATATTTGAAAAATGCTCACGAAAAGGCTAATGTCGTTTTTTTGAAAAATAATTTAATAAGTCACAACCAGTCAGCATTTAAAAAGAAACATGGAACCATCGACACACTCCTCCACCTACAACACTTAATCGCCTATGCGCTCTCAACCAAAAATCACATCACAGTGTCAGCCACTGACTTTGARAAAGCATATGATCGCATTGGCATTCATGTCATTTTAAATCAACTCAAAGAGTGGAAAATTGGGAAAAAGGTATTTGAAGTCATAAAATTGTTTATGACTGGACGGACATTCCAAGTTAATATCAACGGACAGCTTTCAAAACCTTTTCCACTCAATAACGGCATACCCAAGGCTTCCCTTTATCGGTTGTCCTATTTATGATAGCATTTGAGCAAATAAATATAGTAACAATAACCTACAAAAATATCAATTTATACTAAAAATAAGGACTTACTAAGCATTAAAAATACATTTTTAAAGCTACTATTATATTGTATAGTGCAGACCGCCTTAAACACATAAAATACATATGTATGTATGTATGTATATATTTTTGCGTATTATATTGATCTGCGTAGTCCAATTTCAAAGTACACACACTTTTTTCACATACTTACTTAACAATTGATTTTTGCTGCTTCTGTTGCCTTTTCCAGTTCGTTCGGATTTCCAATGCTATAAAAACAAATGAAGTATCATTTGCAAATGATTTAAAAAAAATCACATAAAATTCACTTACTTACCTTCTTGTTTTACGAGCCTCCTTTACGATGGTACGAGCACGAATGACATGCGTCTTTCAATCGTTTTTTTTTGTTACCCTTTTCGGGATTTTCTTTTCGCACTATTGACAATTATGTTTTCTCCAACGCACTCATTCAAATAAATGAAGAAATGAAAGAAACTTTTTTTCATCGCATTTAGGTAAACTAAAAATAACCCAAAAATGTGCGTTGGTGTTAGTGCATAGAAAAAAATGTGTAGTTGTATTGAAATATTTGACACAAGCGGGTAACCGTGGTTGGCGGGGGATATATAGATGCATACGTATTCGCAAGAATTTCTGACGTGAGAGGGAGAGCGCAGGTATTTTTACCGTCTACACTTATTCACGGCTTTCATATATGTGTGCAATAATAAATAAATGCAAGTTGAAACAAAATAAAATCAAACCTGAATAAGTGAGAACTGGATTAGTGAGAAAACTCTATAAGTGAGAGTAATAGCTAGGACCCGTCATTTTAAGCTTCCAAAACCTCTATTAGTGACCTCATAGACCTCCGTAAGTGAGACTGCTACTTATCTGGCCTCTATAAGCGAGAGAGAGAACTTTATTTAAAATTCTAACATCTGCAATTTTATGACCCATTCTTAACTTTTGTGAAACTTCCGACCATTGTTTTGTATTGTTTTCTCATCAATATTGTACCTTTATATTTCGTGGAACTAAAAATGTTCTTACTCTATTGACCTGTCCTGTTTGTCGGACTTACTCAGTTTATAGTTATGTCAAAACGAAAAATCAAAGTACTGTCATTAAGTGATAAACTTAAAATAGTGAATGCGTTTGAACCCGGAAAATCGCGGAATGAAATTCATAGTGAGTTTAATTTACCAGAATCCACCTGTTATAAAATCAAAAGACTATAAAGTCTGAGTGCTCTGATGGACATGAAAATATTAAGAGGAGTAGAGTTTCCGAATTTCGATCAAAAAGAGTTTGCTACAAAAGTGGGAATCCAGAACTTTTCCGCTAGCAACGGCTGGTGAGAGGGTTTTAAAAGCTTATATTATAATTATAGCTTTCAAAAAAGCAGCTGAGGAATGTAAATCTGTGGACCACGGTGTACGTAACCACTGGACTGAAGATCTGCCAAATCTTTTAGAGGGGTATGAACTAGACGTTATTTAGAACGCGGATGAAACTGCTTTGGTTTTCAAGGGCCTTTCGGACAAAAAATTTACGTTTAAAGGCGAAAAATGCTACGGAGGAAAACAAAGTAAGGAACGCCTTACACTTATACAGTGTGTAAACATGAGTGGTACCGACAAACTTCCACCTCTCATCATCGGGAAGTCAAAGCGACCGATTATGATAATAATATAAAGGCTTGGATAACCAAGACATTATTTACAGTTTGGCTGAAAAAAAGTTGGCAGACAAATGAAGATAAAACGAAAAAAAATTCTGTTGACAAACGTAAAAGTAAAGTTTTTTACCTGTTAACACCACTAGTAAACTTCAACCATTAGATCAAATCAYCATTCATACTTTTAAACGCTTTTATCGAAGTGAAGTCGTTAAACATGTTCTTAAGAGTCTGGAGGAAAACAGTAGCCCTGACATTAATGTATTTCTAGCTTCGAAAGTTGTTAGAAAAGCATGGTACTTAGTAAGTAACGTATCTGTTAAAAACTGCTTAAAGAAAGCTGGGTTTGGGAAAAGTACAGATAAACAAGACCTGCCAGAGGAAAATGATGTTGAAGTTGGACCTGACAAAGAGGAATGTAATCCAAATCCAATATGTTAATGCCGAGCTTCGAAGATTTCGTTCAAATTGACGATGATGTAACTACCGCTGGAGAACAAACCGAGGACGATATAACTAAGAATTGTGTGGACACCGGTTTTGCTGGAAATGACAGCGAAGACGAGGCACAGATTTCAGAAACAGAAATAAAGATCATTCCAATGAAGCTAGCTTTAAATGCGTTGGAGACGGTCCATCAGAACTTTGAATATAAGTAAAACAATTCCTTTAGAATTTTAGTAAATTTTATTTCCCTTGGTAATCCCACACTTGGTAGCTGACTACATAAGAGCGACGTTAGCGTCTAAATACCTACACTACTTTGCCCTAACTTTAGTTGCGACACGTTATTGGCCGCGTGACTTCTTAGTTGCTTACACTAGCAACTGTTTACCCAATTCTTTGCTGCCTTGCGTTTATTTTGTTATTGTCACGCGCAAGGCTAAAAAGTGTTCGATCAGCATACTGGCCGGATGCATGCTTAATACGGTATTGAGTTCTTATTAATGTGCAGACGCGCCATCAGCAAATTCGGTACAAGTGATATTTTTGCCRGATGTGTGGCTCCTGTGCTAACTTATACGGCGGTTGTTGATCAAGGAATATTCGACAATATTTATGAGTTAGAGAAAAGCATTCAAAATACTAAAACGAAATTGACGGATTTTTTAAAGTGTAAATAAGTTTTAAATAAAATAAAATTACATAGTGCCAGATTTTTTGTTTTGTTTCGTAAGCATTTAAAAATATGTATGTACCTATCATGCATATAATTTTATCACATTGCATATGTACATACATATTTATTACATTCGTACGTGCTGTGACTTGTTATTGCTGTGTACTCTATAAGACGGAAACATTACATATGTACCTGCATTATCGAGAAACTCGGGTTAGGGAAAAACCTCTTTAAGCGAGAATAAAACTGTGCCCCTTTGAACTCTCGCTTATACGGGTTTGACTGTATATATATGTTTGGAATTTGTTCTTTATCTTTTCTCTTTCTTTTATTTTTAATTTTCGCTTTAGAGTGTCGCTTTTGTTATAACTCTGCCTCAGCTTACGTATGTTTAAGCAAACCTGCTTACTGCTTACCAAGCAGAAGGGATATTACGGGAAAGTAGTGTAAGTAGTAACTTAAATTTGTATAGTTTTTGTATTAYGTGTGCGTGTATATATGCGAATGAAAGAATGCAAGAAAAGGCAGCAATATTTTAGTATTGTGATTAGTGCTTTTTGATCGTTTTTTGGTTTTTTGTTTTTTGAATGTCGGTTGTTTTATTTATTCTGCGTCCTCCGTTAAGGGGTTGGAGAAATAAGAATACCGATATTATTTTAAAACGGGGTTTTCTTGTTTAAACCAGTACAAAAATACATATTATAATAAAAAATTAAAAGGATGCACTTACTTTGACTCGCTTCAAGGGGTATTTTTTAGTTCTTATATTTGTGTGGGGGCAAGTAGGGTGTATTTACTTTTTTCGTTTTTGGGGTCAGTGGATTTCTTTCTTCGTGACGGTCAGCACTTATTTTTTTTTTCTTCTGTGCAATGTCGCTCGTTGGTAGTATGCAGGTCTCTGTGATGTCCAGCTGTGTGCCTTTCTCGTTTCGTTTGAAATTGTTGTTTGTACATAGTTTTAGTTCTGCATCCATTTATTTATTTCGTTTAATTCTGTAACGCTCCCGTTTGCTGTTTTAAGTTAAAGCGTGGAATATGTCTCTATATTAATATTAATTTGGGCACCACGACTTCACTTTGTATATAATTAAAAATTTCAAAATTTCTTCTGGTTTGTTTCTTACTGTTGTTGCTTATGTCACTCCATATTATCACCTCTCAAATCATTTTTGTTTGTTTTTTTTTTTTTTGCTAAGTGAACATTTATGTGTAGTAGTTGCATGCGCACAATATAAACAATATTTTGAGCGATGCCTGAGACTCATTTAGCCACAGTTATTCTGAGCAAATAAAGGTCGCAGAATCTGATGTTGAAGTTGAGTTGATAAAAAAATGATTGGACCACACTGCGTCACGAAAGCAATTAATGAAGGCAATGCGTCCTGGAGGATGGAGTAATGTGTAGAAGTTCACGCAAGTGAGGAAAGTTCTCTCATCGCCATTCACTTGAGAGTGACCAGAAACGAGTCCTTTACATATGGCTCACGCACCTCACGACTTCCGGGCTTTGAGCAAGTATCCTCTGCGTAGCCTAAGAACATTCGTTTGAAGTTAGCTTGCGTGAGAAGGTGAAATATCCAATACAGAAGGTTGTGSGGTGGGTTTGGAACCCGCCAGCCTCGGCTGATAGACCCCCCGTTGCTCATCTGGTTGACGTAATCGTTAGAAGGAAGGCTAACGGGATAGGGATTGATTCGAGTACGTCTTTGTGGCATTTCCTAAAGTGGCCATATAAAGGAGCGCAAGTTTGGTGTGGGATTCGTGGCAGGAAAGAGACTCCGTCGCCAAGTGCTGCCATTCACTCTGGTGCATGAACGTCAAGCTACAACAGAAAGGTTCGACATCTAGAAGCTGCAATCACAACAGACTGCCTACGTCACAACGTTACGATCGACCACAACACGTGCAGATGGGATAGACACCGAGAGTTTAAGAGAGAAGCAAGACGCATTTGCAGACAGAAAAAGAGAGAGGCCGAAATGTATAAGTATGAAGAGCTTGACAAGTTGGCCGGCAGGGGTAATGCTACAAATTGTACGAATAAATTTGGCGACTTATAGAAAGTTTCGAGACCAGAGCATACTCCTGTAGAACACAAGAAGGTGATCTAGTAACCGATGCCCAAAGCATACCAAAATTATGGAGGGAACACCTCTCCGACCTGCTGAATGGCAGTGAAAGTACAACGCCAGGAGAAGGCGAACCCAATGACGATTAAACAGACGTTCCATTAAACGACCATGAAGAAGTTCGAATAGCAATCACCCGTCCGAAGAACAACAAAGTGGCGTAGGCCGATGGCTTGCCGGCTGAGCTATCCAAACACGGCGGTGAAGAACTAACAAGGAGCATGCATCAGCTTCTTTGAAAAATATGGTCGGACGAAAGCATGCCCAGGAGATCCCAATTACCGTGCAATAAGCCCACTCAACATCGCACATAAGGTTCTATCGAGCGTATTGTGTGAMAGATTAAAGCCACCGTCAACAAACTGATTGGACTTTATCAGTGTGGCCTTAGACCTGGCAAATCAACAACTGACCAGATATTCACCATGCGCCAAATCTTGGAAAAGACCCGTGAAAGGAAGATCGACACTCACCACCTCTTCGTCGATTTCAAAGCTGCTTTCGACAGCACGAAAAGGAGCTGCCTTTATGCCACGATGTCTGTATTTGGTATCACCGCAAAACTAATACGGCTGTGTAAACTGTCGTTGAGCAATACCRGAAGCTCCGCCAGAATCGGGAAGGACCTCTCCAAGCCGTTCGATACCAAACTAGGTTCCAGACAAGGCGACTCCCTATCATGCGAATTCTTCAACCTGGTTCCGTAGAAAATAATTCGAGTTGCAGAACTAAATAGAGAAGGTACAAGCTTCTATAATAGTGTACAGCTGCTGGCGTGTGCCAATGATATTGATGTCATCGGCCTCAGCAACTGCGCCGTTAGTTCTGCTTCCTCCAGACTGGACAAGAAAGCAAAACAAACGGGTCTGGCGGTGAACGAGGGCAAGATAAAATATCTCCTGTCATCAAACAAACAGTCGTCGCACTCGCGACTTGGCACTCACGTCACTGTTTTCAGTCATAACTTTGAAGTCGTACATAATTTCGTCTATCTTGGAACCAGCGTAAACACCATCAACAATGTCAGCCTGGAAATCCAACGCAGGATAACTTTTGCCAACAGGTGCTACTTCGGACTGAGTAGGCAATTGAAAAGAAAAGTCCTCTCTCGACAAACAAAAACCAAACTATATAACTCACTCATTATTTCTGTCCTGTTATATGGTGCAGAGGCATGGACGATGGCAATTGAAAAGAAAAGTCCTCTTTCGACAAACAAAAACCAAACTATATAAGTCACTCATTATTTCTGTCCTGTTATATGGTACAGAGGCATGACGATGAGAACAACTGACGAGTCGATGTTGCCATTTTTCGAGAGAAAATTTCTGCGAAAAATGTATGGTCCGTTGCGCGTTGACCACGACGAATATCGCATTCGATGGAACGATGAGTTATGTGAGATATACGACGACATTGACATAGTTCAACGAATTACAAGTCAGCGGCTACGCTGGCTAGGTCATGGGAAGTAGAGAAATAAGAGACCTCCACTTCTTGGAAGGACCAGATGAAGAAGAACCTGGCTCCCGCAGTGTCGTTAACTCGGCTATAATCGCTTAAGCAGTGCCAGCAAAAAAAATGAGTCCTCTATTTACCTAATAATAATAGGAAAATATGAATTTGTTGGTAGTTTTCCTGAACAACGCGAATATAAGAAGAAATTTGAAAATAATAATTTATTTGTCACGACATACATATGTCTCTCTACAACTAATAATCAACAATCACAAAATGATGAGGAGTAGCGCACGGGTTGGGTGTCGAAAGAAAAGCAAATTGATGTGCGAAGTGTCTATGACGAATGTTGACGCGCGAATTATGTAGAACGAATTGTCTTTGACGAATTCCGCTTTTCCGTTGCCCATCCTTTTTATTGAGTGGGTTGGTTTTAAACAGACAATAAATACGAAAGCCACCCGACAAAACAAGTTTATGCAAAAACACCCATACCTGAAGGTATAGGCACACAAATACAAATGGACATATTTGAAATCGATAGAACAATGTATCTCTCATGCATAGATAGATACTCAAAATTCGCATATATGAGACAATTAAGCAACAAAAGAGAATTCTACAAAATATTAGAGGAAGTACTCATACAAATATTCCYATTTTGTAATAAACTAATGACAGACAACGAGACTATATTTAATAGCATAGCAGCTCTATTCCAACGTCTATATATTGAACATTCAATGACCGCAACAAACCATTCAACATCGAGCGCTCAAGTTGAACGGCTGCATTCAACCAATCTGGAAGTTACTAGAATTTGCATTAAGGGGATATAATTTTTGAAATTCTTTGGAGGATATGCTCTTAAGGGTCTAAACTTTAAATATATGAAAAAAAATCGAATTTTTCAAAATTCTAGAGTAGAATACCCCCTTAAACAAAATAAATCAACCGCAACTGAAGAACTATTCAACGCAATCAAGAAATACAATATAACAAAACATTCCGTCACAAAAAAGAAACCTATCGAATTATTTTTTTAAAGGAGCAAGATTGAAGTAATAAAAGATCTGATCGAAAATAAGCAGAAGTATATGCTATCATACCACAATAAAAAACCAACACAAAAGGAATATAAAACAGGACAAACAGTTTATGTGAAACATGTGCACAACACAATGCTCGCGACAGACTACAGCAACACGACAGTGAACAGAAAATGGCGTTGCGAATCCTACTCAAAGTGAAAATTTTTAAACAAAAAATATGTAAATAGGTAA
>NW_017537207.1:55093-64531 GCF_001853355.1 Bactrocera latifrons | reverse complement strand
TTTATTTTAAATTATCAATTGTTATTATATATGATGTAACAGAACTATTTTATGCTTTTATTTGTAATGGTTTCAGGTTTGTTAGAGCTTTGAGTAATTTTAAATTTTATATACTAGTGGCATCGAAACTCTTCCTCATCTCTCTACTGTCAACTCTACTGTCRTCCTACTGTCGTTGGCAAATATAAGAATATATTGATGTGCCATATGCCACGCGTTCTCATTCCCGTTTCCACAAAAAGAGCAGTCAAACCCATCTTCATCCATAGTTGTGTAAATATTCTCTGAAGCAGTCCTGCCCAGTCAGGAACTGCGTCAAGTGATAGTCAGTTTCTCCATGATTTCTCTCTACCCACACTTGCACGTTTTTGATCAACGTGTGTGTCCATCCACCTTTTGTTGTTTCGCCTCATCGTTTCTGCCACTAATTAAGGCTGGTTTGTCATTCTTGCCTTTCTCTTGTTTATTTAGTTGTCTGCCCGCGTTTTTCGCTTTGTCATAAATTTTTTTTAGCTTCATCGGCATATTATTTGGAGGCTTGATACCTGAGATAATTCCAGCCGCTTTGTGTGACACATTCCGGAATGTGGAAGCTACCCTGATTGCACTTAACCGAACTACTGCTTTTGCCGTATTCGCATATGTTTTGTGCAGCAATGCTGGGCCCCATATGGGTGCGACGTACGTTAGTACCGACTGGCTAAGTTTTGGCAGAAGAGCGCGTCTATTCTGACTAGGTCCACCTGTGTTGGCCATGATTCTAGTTAATGCAGCCGTCACCTCTGCTGCACTCTACAGGGTTTCGCGATGTGGGTCCGAGCCTCTAACTTTTTTCTACGCATTATTAGTACCGCTTGAGTTTTTCCACATTCCACAGTAGCAGCCCTAGTACTGAGCCTGGTGGTACACCGCCTGTTACAATGTAGTTTTTAGGATCTTCTTCTCTGTTATATAGCAGTAATTGTGGGAGAGGTAGCTGGATATGATCTTCAGTAGGTAGAGTGGTGTCTTCTCTTGTTTCAGAGCTTCTAAGATATGCGGCCAATAGCCCGAATTGAAGGCATTTTTTACGACGAACGTCACAACAGCGCAGTATTTTTCGGAGCCATATAACAATCGGGTTCCTTCAATTGCCTTTCTTGCGACCTCTGTTAGCTTTTTAATGGCGTCTATTGTTAACCTGTGCCTTCGAAAACCATATTGGTTTTCGGCTAAGCCCGTTGGCTCTTTTTCTAGATGTTGCTCTAGAAACGCAAAGATCATACGCTCCATTATTTTCCCCATTGTGTCTAACATACATAATGGTCGGTAGGAGCTTGGCTCCCCTGCTAGTTAATTTAGTTTATGTGTAGCACCAACCTCTTTTTTTTCCAAATCTTCCCTAAGATACTCACTCTCGTAAGCATTGGGTATAAACTTCCGTAAACGGGGTGGGTTTATATTTAATAACCAGTTTTAGGGCCTTATACGGGATGTCATCTCTACTACTTCAATAGTTTCATGGTCAGTGACTAGCGGTGCGTTTGTAGCTCCTTTTATTCGCGGCCTTTGTAGCAATTGCGTCGGAAAAAGCGTTTGAACAACCGTCTTTAATAGTCTAGGGTATGTAGCCGTTTGTCCTTTATAGTCTTTAATTTTTGACATGACGATTTTGTATGGATCTCCTCAGCAGGCCTTACTAACATGTTTAACTAGGCGTTCAGCTTCCTGTTCTATGTCTATAGCGTAGTTCGGATCTAACATTCATTTGTATATATCCTCATCAAGTGTTTCAGCTTTCCAGCCTCTGGTTTGAACTTTTTTAAGAGACTTAGGCATTTTGTCGATTTCAAGCAGAATTGTTAATTGGTCACTGTGTGTATATAAGTCACTCACTTGCCATGTACGCGACCGCACTACTGAGCTACTGGCGAACGAAATATCGATTACAGAACCGCGGCCGTTTTTTTTTTCGAAAGTATTTCCGTTGAAAATATTCAATACAATTGCCAGCGAGGACATTTATCTGACTTCTCCATTCCTTGTTTCTTACATGCACTGCAAGACTGATCCTTGTTGCATGTATTTGCAAAGTGACTTTATTTTTGTTATACTTTCCTTTTCAAATATAAGGAAATTAGTGTCCAACAAATTTTTGTTTGGAATATTTTTGAGTATATTTGGGTGGTTTGCCGTAATCTTTTTAAGGAAACCCTGCGGATTGGAAGGCTTTTTATTACCCGTGATTAGGTCTCGTATGCTTGTGGAAGAGTGACAGAGAGAATATCGTCTACATACGTTTGACTTTTCAACACTTCAGTTGCCAAAGGAAATTCTGACATTGTGTTGTCTGCCAATTCGTGGAGTGTTCGAATGGCTAGATATGGTGAACAGTTAACCTCAAAGTTAATTTGAAGTGGGTGGGTGGTCTTCGGAACATAATACGTTGAAAACCTTGGTCGTCTTTATGTACGACTATTTGCCGATACATTTGTTCAACCTCCTAATTGTATACGTATTGGAATATACRCCAATTTAATATCAGGGGCATAAAATTTGTTTGGAGGGTGGGTCCCGTAAATAGGTTACCATTTAGGGAATTCCCCGAACTAGTGGTTTTTGAGCCATTAAAGTCAACTCTTASTTTTGTGGTTTTTTTTGTCTGGCTTAACTACTGCATGATGTGACAGGTAAATGGGGGTAGTATTAGCCGTTGACGATTTTCTCCCCTGGTTTTACTTCCTCCAACTGATCTAAATGGATCTATTCTTCTATCACACCATCATACTCTGATATGAGTTTACCTTTTTTAAGTAGGTTTCTTTCCACACTTAGAAATTACTGTATTACAGAGGTGCGAGGGTAACCTACGGCGAGTGTGTTAGAAAATTGTTGCTTACGTTGTAGTCGTTTGACGTACCGACCATTTTCTGATGTAGTAGTTGTGGCTTTGTAAAAGTCCTTACAATACTGATTTTCAGGGGTTGTTACTGAAATGGCGGTGTTCTTCTAACTCCCAAAATTTTTTCAATTGTGAATTGGGTTGTCATTGTTTTGACTGGTTCCGTAACTATTCCACTTAGGGCCCATCCGAAAATGGTATTTTGAATCAGAAGTGTATTTGTGATTTTCTCAATACCGTCGAGTATTATCTGTGGTATGAAATCCCTGCCTAATAGATCTATCTGTGAATCAGGAGGTTTATCCGATTTGGGAGAAAAGAGGGTAATAGGGCTGATTTTATTTAAATTTTGAACAACTCTTCCGTCTATTCCCGTGATTTCAAAATTAGCTTGGTTTATTGGCAACTGTAGCCTGCTTTGTGCCCTAAACGGTATAAATAATCGTTGCGATCTTTGGTCTATTAAGACCCTGTGTTTGAACAGTTCTCATCGGTGTTCGATGGAGACAACTGCTGTGGGTAGTAGTACCGTACTTTGAGCAGCATGGTGCTTCTTGGCAGTTTTCTGAATTTGTTATTGCAACTGCCCATTTTACGTTTGCTCTGTTTGGGGGTGAGCTGGAAAAATTTGTTATATGTAACATTTCACATTGTTTTAATCTCTAATATTATTTTACTTTTTTTTTTAATTTCTCGCAGAGATTTGAGTTTATGACCTCTTCAACAAAGTTCGAATGACGTTTGTTTATATTGTTCTGGTTGAACGATTGATTCTTAAAAAAGCTTCTATTTAAATTATTGTGGCTACTTGCTAGGAGTCTATTGAAGGTCCTATTGAGAGCATTTTGAACGTTTTTCGTTCTGACTAGTTTTTTATCTACCCTTTCTGTAATTTCATATTGGGTAGTAAGAAGTTCTTTCAATTGTTGCCACGTTGGATACTTTCTTCGCGATGAGAGCCATTGCTCCCACAAAAGTAACGATTTTTCTGGTAATGCRGCTGTGCATATATTTACCGGAATGGGGTCCCAATTATCTGTGGAAACATTATGTGTCGATAAAATCGACAAACAATTCGAAACAGTGGATTGAAGCGTTATGAATTCTTCACTCGTTTCTTTCCGAATTTTTGGTAAATTAATTAATATCGTCACTTCTTTGTCGACCAATATTCTCTCGTTTTCGTAAAGTTCTTTTAGAGCTTCCCAAGCAAATTTTCGTCATTGAGAGCGAACTGTTTAACTATTACGCTTGTTTGACCTTTGGTTTAGTATCTGAGGTGATACATTTTCTGATCTTGTGATAATTTGGGATGGTTTATGTACACAGCTGTAAATATGTCCCGGAAGGACGGCCTCTGTTCATAACCTCCTTGAAATATATGTGTGACATACGGACATTTTAAGGTGAATGCCTGAACTTACCTCTTGAGCTTGTCTTTGTGGCAGCTCTGCTCTCGGTTGTGGAGTAGATGCAATTGAATTTATTAGTTTTAGTTGATCAGAGATCAAAGCTTTTCGCATTTTACGTCCACATTCTGAATGTCGCATTTTGCATAATCCGGGGATTTAAAATTTTGTTGTTGATCTGCGTCATCAGATTCTACTGTTGCGTCATATGACGCTTGGAGACGTTTCTAGTTGTCAATATTTTCTTTTTTAATTTCTAATACCGATTCAGAATTATCTTGTTTTACATTATATCCGATAGACTGCGGTAAAATCGCAGTATCCAATATTAAAAAATTAGAAGGAAACATCTGTAGACCAATAGTAAGTTTTCATAATGTGGAAAGGGTTGTTCATTCTTAAGTAATAAATTGTTTGATTCAGTATTATATTTTCAGCCATTACACTTTTTTCATACCTGCTAACTATTGGAGAGAACAGGAATATATAACAAGAGTCGTCAAGGCTTTGCGGATACTTTGTTAGATTAGGGGCGAAGGACTCAAATGCATTCATAACAAACCAAACCTGATATCTAGAATAAAAATATAGCGGCATAGCTGAAGTGTTGATAAAAAGGTCTATTATAATTTGAGATATACAGCAATCTTTTCGAAKCATTGCACAGAGCAGTGCAATATTTAATCGGTAACGATGAAGTATATATATTTCAAACTGATCTTTCATAAAAAGTAATAAAATTGCAAAATATTGGGAATAGTGAAATAGAACTGCAACCAAATGTGCAATGAATTAAAACTGGCGCAGTAATTATTCGAAGAATAGTATACAACGGGCATTCCAAAAGACATATGCCATAACCTTGCCAGCCGATTTTTTGCCGTGCCACGGAAGAGAACCGCTTCATAATATGCAGTCCACTGGACTGACTGCCGACTCGACTYGATTGATTTCACTGGTGCACAGCCCAAATTCAACAGTATTTTCCCCCAAAAAAAAATGCTTTCTTAACGCACGAAATGCTTTTTGATTAATGTTTTTRTAAACTAACACAAGTTGCTTCACTAAAAATGCGATATCTTCTTAACTAATATAATAGTTATAATCTAACAATTTATTGGACATTTTCTCTATAACTTCAAGATTTATTTGAGGTATTAAGTCACTGCCTAATAATGCCGATTTATGATGGAGTATGACAATTGGGATCTGCTAATTTGAGATGTGAGCATTTTTCCCAGTGTATCTTATTTACTTCATAGCTTGGAAGCAAATTTGTAAGTTGCTGTAGCACGATGGCTTGCACATCTATTCTAATATCTGCATTTAGAGATACTATCGTAATTGGGCACATTTTGTTCGAATTTTGGATAATTCTTCCGCCCATTCCCGAGATTTGGAAATTTGAATGTTTTATTGGCAATTTGAGCCGATTTTGAGCCTTTAATGGTATAAAGGATCTTTGAGAACCTAAAAGAATCTATTAATGCTCTTAATTTGAATAATTCTCCTCTATGTTCAATAGCGATGACCGCAGAAAGTAAAAGAATTTTTCTTTCATTCTCTGAATGAGGAGCTTGAATTTTTGTTGCTTTAGAGCAGAGGTGGGCACTCACACATATTGTTACATTTGTACAATTTTACTTGAGTAATTTTGATGACTTTTTACATTTATATTTTTGTTGTCAATTCGCTCAGCCATCTCGTATTGAGCAGTGAGGAATGCTGTCATTTGCTCCCATGTTGGCATTTTTTCCTTTCCACAAGTGATTGTTCCCATCGTAGTAACGCAGCATGAGTGAGTGTTTCTGCACAAATAGTTAATATGATGATGTTCGAAGATTCTGTGGAGATATTTTGTGTTTTTAACACTGACATGCAGTTAGTCACTGTCGAGTATTAATGTCTGTATGTATATATGTTACAAAAATGTTACATATACCAATTTGCTAATCGCACATAAATGTATAAACGCGCGGAAAAATAGAAATAAATAATAYATATATGTTTATATGAATGTATGTATAAATGTACGTATGTATGTCGCACAGGAGATGCATAAGTTTACCGGCACATTGGTACATACATAAATAGAATGCCTTTTTTCATTTTTTTTTATTACCTACCTTTGCTTGAGTGTTCTAAGCGATTTGAACATCCAAACAGGTAGTTTAGTATTATTATGTGTTATAGCTTTATGCTAAATTATGTTATGTATGTACCATGTGATTGTGTATGCATATAAATATGTACATTTGTATGTATATTAAATGGAAGAATTGAAATTTTAGGGGAAAATGATTATATATATGTATGTTTTCTTTTATATGTATGTGTATATTTCGTTTTCTTTTCGTATCTTCTGCTTTTGCTTAGGGTTTGAGCGATCCTCCTTGTTGCTTTTATTTATAGCCCAAAGGGTATCGCAAGTTATACTTGACTTAGGAAAAAAAAATTTTTTTCTAATTATAATGGGGTGCCTAACGACACAAGCTAAGCAAAAGGCGGTACTGTACTTTTTGCAGTTATTATTTTTTTTGTAGATATACATATATCGAACTGTTAGAACAGTTAACGGTGTCCCGAAATACCATCAAAATTCTTCCTTAACATGCATACATATATGTGTGCATAAAAATTGAATTTATATATTTTTATACTTATATCAAAGTAAATATGGAACGGACGCATTTCTATTTCCGCCAAGGGGTTTGGCTCATTGAACCTTTACTCTTTTTTTGTTTCTTCCAGATCCTTATTTTTTTCCTCTTATGTATGTATTTCTTTCTCTTTGTTGTTTCTTGGTGTAGTCTCCCGTGACTATTTACGAGTATGGTAATTGTGATTTGTGTATATGTTATCGCCTGTTTGCTATTTTAGAGTAATGTTTGTATCGTTGTTGAACTTTGTAATTTTACCGCGCCAGTGTTTGATTTTAGGTTTTATGTTTGTTAAACTTTGTTGTATTAATACCGCGGCCGTTCTGATGTTAGTAGGTTTTTTGTTATTTTTTTACTCACTTTATGTTTCAATTTCTTTTATGTATCTTTGTACGTCACTTTCTATTTTTCTTATATTTAAATTTCTTTTATTTACTTATACTTTTAAGTTACTTTCGATTTTCCGTGATGTATTTGTTCACTTAAGAGTTTTGTTTTATTTTATTTTGTGACTTTTGTGCTTCGAACACTGCACTTGCGCACTTGCACCAGGAAGTTATTAAAATTTTTGTTTTATTTTTTGCTTAGGTGCCTTTCTGAAAGGCTCGAAGGACCATTTAGTAACGTATGCCACTAGTATACTTACTTGGTATAGTATACTTATGAGATTGAAAAATAAAAAACACTGATTTTCACACTCGTTATAAAATTTATTAAATTAAATTACGCAATATATATGTGTATATAATATATGTATATTTTATGGTTTCCTGCGAAACCCACTGCTGCACACTGTTGGCGAACTCGGTGATCCACTTCACTCCCGTTACTTGGCGGTTTTAATAAATAGGGAAATTGCGTTGGTTGTTGGGGATAAAATGAAGGAAACTAAATATCACGGACAACTGCTTTGCTTTACGGATGAAACGGTAAGAGGGCGATCCCGGTCGGATCAATCCCTTTTGAAGGTTTTGGAGTCGTCTCGTTGATAATCGTGTGGTTGTTGTGTTGCGTGTGTGTGTAGTGGTGTATGCTGAGAACGGTTGTGTGACGAGGTGTTGTGACGTGACGTGATGTGATGTGATGTGACGTGAGCTTCATAGCTCATGTGAACATAGGGTATACATTTCCTATGGGTGGATATTTTATTTATTATGCGCTAATGAGCGCTCGTTTTAGAGATCACTGCACTTTGTACATATGCATGTATGTACATATGTATTATGCTTTGGTTGGTTGCACAATCCTGCTTGTTTTTGTTGATCAAAACCCAAGGAGTATTGCGGGAAATATGCCAATGTGGACTTTGAAGCAATGTGCGTATCTATTTACGTTGTACCCGATGTCGATATATATGCCGGTATATTTTTGGGCGGATTTTATATATACAGCTCGGCCATTTTATTGTACATTTAATTGTTGACAGCTGCTTTGCTTGCACGTGGTTTGGATCGTCTTCGATTTTTACCTATTGAAAAAAATGGATCAAAGAACCTTTATCAAATTTGTTGTGAAAAACGAAATTAAGTGCGCGAATGCATACCGAATATTGACTGTGGTATACGGAGAAGCTACCTTGGACCGAAGCAACGTTTATCGGTGGTACAAAATGTTCTCAGAAGGCCGAGAAGATGTGACAAAAATTGGCTTTTGCACCACAATAACGCCCCTGCTCACACATCATTGGTTGTGCGCGGTTTTTGGCCAAAAACAACACTCTAATGCCGCAGCCACCGTATTCCCCAGATCTGGCCCCCTGTGACTTTTTAKTGTTCCCTAAACTGAAGAGGGCTATGAAAGGACGACGTCACGCTTCTCTTGACGAGATAAAGATGGCATCGAAGGAGGAGCTGAAGAAAAAAAAAAATTATTTTTGAAGTGCTTCGAAGATTGGAAAAACCGTTGGCAAAAGTGTATAATATCTCAAGGGAACTACTTTGATGGGGACAAAATAGATATTCATGAATAAATAAATAATTTTTGAAAAAACACAAAATTCGCGATACTTTTTGAACACACCTCGTATATATATAAATATTTTATTTTTTATGTATATACTATATTTTTTGTCCGTAATTCTTATAGGATCTTTTGTGATTGTCTTATTTGCTAATGTGAGCTCGTTTATAGATCACTGCACTTTATACATAAATATATTATATTATACATATGTATGTATGTATAGTATAACGCTTTTGGCACAATTCCGATTTCTTTGGCGCCGTGATTTGAAGGTACCGTTGGAAAGAGGACGTTCTCCTGATCAAAAAATATATAGGGTTATAGGCACCTCAAACGCTTAGTTTAGGAGATATTCGACCTCAATGTTCAAAAATTCGCAAAATTCGGACATTTCAAGTGGCTATTTCACCACTTTAAAYACACTTTATTCACATTTTTCACTTTAAATTAATTAACTTACACTATAAACTTTTAAATAAATCCACATTTTACACTTTTAGTAGGTTTATTACCTAAAAAATCTTTA
>NW_017537207.1:41526-54231 GCF_001853355.1 Bactrocera latifrons | reverse complement strand
TTTTAAAGCTTAGAGTGTATATTTAAATATACATAAAAAAAAACTTGAAAAATATTAGTGAAACATAGTGAAATGACATGTATTCGCAGTGCAAATTTTTGAAATTTTTAACGTGAATATTTTAAAAAATATTAGTAATTTTTATCTAATTTTTGGATATTCCTACTCTGGAGAAGCTCCCCTATCCGTACATACCCCATTTCTATGGAAATTCGGTTTTTCTACCCCTCCGCCAAAGTAATCGGAATTGTGCCACGCTTTTATATGCAATCCTGCTTGTTTTTGTCGGCCAAAGAACACTTTGGCCTTACCCCTTTTGGGGTATTGCCGGATATATGCCAATGTGGACTTTGAAGCGATATTTACTCTGTATCGTAAGTGTGGTGAATTTATGTATTAAACCGCGAAATTTATTTAATTTCTTCTCTGTAATAGCATAGACTAATCGTGTGCCGTATGCAAGTATGTATATATGTATGTATGTATGAATATGCATATTCGCAATATTTCTAACGTGAGATCCAAAAAGAGCGCAGGTATTTTTTAAAATATATGTCTATATAATAAATATATACGTATATATCATTATATGCAATTTGAAATAGAATATATGTATGTATGTTTGTATTTTGTTCTTTATCTTTTTTCTATAGAAGAGTGTACCTTTTCTTTTTTGTTTTTTATAAATCTGCCTTTTATTTGGTTTTGTGGTCACAGCACTGCACTTATTGCACTTATATATGTATGTCTATGTATATTTTRTAATAATAAGCACATTATACTCTTTTTTTTTTTGTGTTGTTGTTTACGTCACTCCACTGTATGTATGTATATATGTTTGGTGGTATTGTCCACAATTTTGCCACCTGCTGTCCGACTGACTTTTGTGTTTTCTGTGTTATTTTTTTTGTAAAGTGCACTTTTGTGTATTGTATTAATATATGCGCAATTGTATTTTTTTCAGATTTTTTTTTATGCCCCTTCAGGTTTAGCTTTTTTTCACCAAGTTTAAATTTATATTTGATACATATTTGTTGATTTACATTATTATTTTTTTCACTTCAATGTGTTCACTTCTAATTTTGATCACTTTAACCACTCTTACCGTCCGGCACGACTTCGAAGGGCAAGGATTTCACGGCACCTCGAAAGAATTAAAACAAAATACGCAACAAAATTAACAAGGGCACGGAGAAGCGTACGATAAGAGTCCGAGTTCGTGGTCGTAATCAAAAAGAGACTGGTGCCTTGGCTGTCGGTCACTTTTGTTCTTTTTTGTGTGATGTCCTCGTGTATGTTGAATTCGTGATAATTTGAAATGTGATGTGAAATGAAGATGTGGTGTGGAATGATGATGTGGTGCATGTAATGGGTGTGGTGTGGGAGTGTAATATTGTGAAGAGGTCTGAGTCGGCGTAAGCAAAATCTAACCTAGCAAATATTGCTTCTAAATTCAAAATTGTACTATAATTAGTTAAAATATCATTGGCATTACCTTCAATCTTATTTCGGAGGATAGTTAGTGCTCCGAAATACCCTATACTTTCTTCAATATACAATTTTTGACAGCTTCTTTCCAGCTGACATACGGTTTGCCAGAAAATTCTTGCAAAGACTTTATGATATTTAAATTTTCGTTACATGTTATAGAATCATTAATTTCTTGAGTTTCATACTCAGTTACTTGTGCCGCCTTTGTTAAGGTTTTGATTTTGTTACTCAACTGAGCTTTCTCAGTTCCTAAATTTTTGGTTTATGTAACTATTAATCTAGATATTCTAACTATTAATCTAGCTACTATATCATCTTCTTCTTCTTCTTGATTGGCGTAGACACCGCCTACGCGATTATAGCCGAGTTAACAACAGCGCGCCAGTCGTTTCTTCTTTTCGCTACGTGGCGCCAATTAGATATTCCAAGTGAAGCCAGGTCCTTCTCCACTTGGTCCTTCCAACGGAGTGGAGGTCTTCCTCTTCCTCTGCTTCCCCCGGCGGGTACTGCGTCGAATACTTTCAGAGCTGGAGCCGCTGTCTTTTAATTCACTGAACTATGTCAATGTCGTCGTATATCTCGTACAGCTCATCGACGCGCAAAGGACCATAAATCTTTCGCAGAACTTTTCTCTCGAAAACTCGCAACGTCGACTCATCGTCGACTCGTCGATATCATCTACAGTAAAGTTATTGACTGCCAGTTTTTTAAATTGTAAACATTTTTTGTCCACTTTAAAAATTCTTTATTTCTTTTTTTTTATATATGTATGTATATTATGTATTTGATACATTAATGCAATATATCTTGTTGAAATAGGAATTTATACTGTTTTCTTTATTTTAAACACGGAAAATTGTGAGTAGTACTATATAATATAATATAATACTAGAGGAATTATTTCCCATGCAATTAATGAATATAAAAGTTGTTGTTCTTGCCTTTGATGATACTGTCGAAGGTGTTGTTATTGTTGCTGTTATTGAAGTTGTTGCCTTTGAATTTTGCTACTGCTATTGCTGTGATCGGTTGTCACTGTGAACAGACATATTTTTTCTTTGTTCCTTGTTCTACTATTAATTCTATATTAATGCCGTGTGTTTGCGGCCATAGAGGTGATCATGCTCAGCCCAAGATCAGCTGCCATAAATGTAATCAATGCTTCCATTTGTCRMGTGTGAATTTATCACAGGCTGATGTGTGATGTGGAAACTCCATTCGTTCGCCTCCTGCGACAAACAAATTGCTACACAATCAAACAAGGAAGCAACGAAACCTTTGTTGGAGCTTAATAATTCTAATAAGGTAAATGTGGTGCTTGATTCTTTGGTTCTGGAAGTAAGTTCACTARGAAGTGAACAATCGAAGGCGCTCACATTAATACAACCTCTTTGTGATGATCAAAATTCGTTAATCATTAAGCTTAACGAACTTAAATGAGAGATCTGCTTTGTGTTGTTTCTGCTCCTTCTGATAATGTAAGTATGGATCATCTCGCTCCTGCTATACCGAAAGAAATTTCTGCCGCTCCATCTGCTGATTCCCCCACTCTCCCTACTGCTGCTGATACGAGTAATAGTACAAATACAGCTGCGTCCAACGTTGCTATTTCAGTTTCTTTTGGTAATGTCAGTGTGGATTTTTGTGCTCCTGCGGCTCGATCTGCTGCTGCTCCCAATGCTGTTAATTATGCTAATACTTATGCTGACGCCGTTGCTAGGAATATCAACACTTACTCGAAAGCCAAAAACAATCCAACACTTGCTGCTAAACCAGTTCGCCCCTCTATCGATGTTGATGGCGCTCAATCAGTTGCCGTTGATGATTCTGTTAATTTTAACTCTTCTACTTCAATTACTGCTAATGGAAATTTGAAGTTAAAAGTGAACACTAGGAACAAAAAGTCCCCAGCTGCTTAAACTGTTGTTGTTATTACCAATTGCGATATCGATGTCATCATACCCAAGAAATGGATTCACTTGTCTGCCTTTAAGAACTCAGTCACTGAAAAAGATATTATATCTTTTGTTGTTAATCGTGCTAATGTTGATATAGAGCATCTTTTATGTTGTAAATTAATTAAGAAAGATACTGATATTAATAATCCTAAGAGGATAAACTTAAAGTAAGTGAGGTGTCGCCATATTTTTTTAGTGCCGTTTTCTCCTCTTCAGTGCGACCTTCTGGCATTAAATTGCGTCCCTTTAAGTATTTTCCAATGGGAGGGGAAAACAACGCTTAAAATTAGTTGATGCGTCTGTTAGTCATGACTTTATTCATGTGGCTTCTGCACTTTCCTCTAGGGGCTCTTGTCTTAAGATGTACCATCAAAATTTATCGAGTGTAAATCAAATATTATTCGCAACTTTTCGTCACATTTAGATTTCGATATTATCGTTATTGTTGACGCTTTGCTGAATTGTAGTTACCATGATAGTGAATATTTTAACTCGAATGTCTATTATGCCTTACGTAAGGACAGAGATCACGAAAAAACTGTCTGTCTAAGAGGAGGTCGTGTTCCCCTAGCAGTTCATCGCAAATACCGTCCTCGTTTAATTATACTTGATAATAATTATTCTATTATGGACCAACTATATATTTGTGTCAATGACGCTCTGTTCATTGTAGTCCCATACCGCCCTCCTTATAGTCCTCTAGAGTTGTATAAGTTGCATGCAAATAATATTTCCGTGCTGGCATTAAATAAGGTGACTTTAATCTAAGCAATTATGTCTGGTCTATTTGTTCCTATGGTCCTGCTCTCATTCCCTCCAATTTTTCTTCTTAGGAGTTATTTCTCATTGATAGCTTGCTTAGTCTCAACCTGATTCAAATCAACTCATATTGAAATAGTCTCGATCGATTTCTTGAGTTAGTCTTTCTCAGTGATAATTTAAAATTTAGGTTTCTTGATAGATTATCTTCAATTACTTCAGCTACCACTCATCATTCTCCGTTAGCGTTTGAGGTGGATACTTTTCTTTTCGCTCCTGTTAAACCATTTTGTGATTTTGAACGACTCAACAATCTGCTCATTGAAATTAAATGGGATGACTTAGTTTCGGGACTAGATACAGCTAATAGTTTCTCCATTTTTAAGAAATCAATTCAGGAATTTTTTCATTATAATATCCCTTTTAAACATATCTAACCATATAAGTTGCCTTGGTATACTAAGGACATCAAACGTTTAAAAAATCTTAGAAATAAATACTAGTGAAATTTCTCTTCAACTAAATCTCGTGGCTCTTTTCTTCAATATCAGCACTACACAAAACTGTTTAATGATTTAGATAAGTTTCTCTATACTCGTTAAAGGTTTATTTCAGTACGGAGTCTAACATTTAATCGAACCCTAAGTTCTTTTGGAATTTTCTAAAATCTAGAAGATCGTGTTCGGCCATTCCTTCTGCTTTAGGCTGGTCAGCATGCACTCCGGGCGAAATTTCCAACTGGTACTAGTTCCACTTTTTCTTCTAATAATTACCCATCCATAAATTTTGGCACCTTGTGTCTTTCACAAGATGATATTGCCAAGGCTATTTGTGATATTAAGTTTTCTTCCAAATTGGATCTGGATCCGCCTGTACTTATAAAAAATTGTACTGCCTTGGTATATCCTCTCATGCTTATCTTCACTAAGTCTCTCTCCTCTGGGAATTTTATTTCAGACCTAAAATTGATATGCATTACTCCTATTCGTAAAGGTGGTAGTAAGGATGTTGTCTCCAATTGCAGCCCCATTTCTAAACTGTCTACTAATTAAAAAATTTTTAGGGGTACATGCGTATACAGATATATATAATATTATACTGTGCTATAAAATGTGCATATATATATAAAAAGATAAAAATATAAATAAATAAAAGTGCTGTGCAAAAAGCATACAAATACGTATGTATATAGTTAAAAAAATAAACATATCATCCATATATTTTGTATAAATACAAAAGGAAATCATTTACTGCCTTCTAAGCTTATCCAAAGCACGGTACAAAGCAAAAAAGATCAAAAGATCAGACAATATCTAGATTTATCACTGAAAGTGATAGTTTTATAAGATATTGTACGAGATTTCAAGCTTCCCCTATTACTGATATCACGGAGTCGGTTTTAAATATAAAACTAGAAAGTGTTAACAATCTATGAACACCCCTTCTGGCAACGTACGATACAGTACTAGATACTGACGACACAGATCTCCCAGAAAACTCAAAAGCTTCGGCGACAGCCAAGTGTGATAACTGCCCTGATCAGTACGAGTTAACAAAGGGAATGATAACTGAACAAATAAGTTTAGTAAGGCCAAGTAGAGTCACTTCCCCCTCCCAGAGCAGTTACAACACCATGAGAATACCTAGATAAGACATGTTCACCGCAGTTTATATAAACCATCCTAAACTGTCACAAGCACAAAAACTATACCATCTCAGGTATAAAGCCAAAGGGGAAGCGGGCAATACGTCAAGCAATTCGCTTTAAATGACGAAAATTTTAAACTGGCTTGGGAAGCACTTGTCGAAAGGTACGAAAATGAAAGGGTTATGACATAAAACCCAATAAAACCTTTACTGCATTTGCCAAAAATTCAACAAGAAACTAGCCAGGAATTTCAAAATTTATATTCGATCTTAATTATATTCGATTGTTTATCAGTGTTAAAAACACAAAATATCTCCACAGAATCGTGGGACCCTATGATAGTAACCATCATTTGCGCAGAAACATTGCCTAATGCTGCGTTACTACGATGGGAACAATCACTAGTGGAAAGAAAWATAATGCCCACCTGGCAAGAGATGAAAACAGTCCTCACTGCTCAATACGAGATAGCTGAGCGAATAGAAAAAAAACTATAACGCCAAAAACTAATCAAAATGACTCAAGTAAAATCTTCTTCAAACCCCAAGTCAGTAATAATATACAATATCATAGACACGTTAATAAAAGCCACACATTCGTGTCAAATCAAAGTAGTCAATGCCAATCATTGTGTGAACTCTGTAATCGAGGTTATAAATTAAGATCTTGCTAGAGATTCAAAAAACTATCCGTTTCAGATAGAAACAATCTGGTCCGTCAAGACAAACTTTGCATAAACTGTCTGTCGAATTCTCATATACAACTTTTCGATCCCGCAGGATAGCTTTCGCCAACAATGATTCAAGCTAAAATTTTCATTCAAGAATTGTGGCAAGATGGCACTGAATGAGAGGAACAGGTAAAACCTGTACGTTTGACACAATGGGTTCAATTTGCTAACAACCTATACCCATACTATATCAGAAATTCGAATCCCCCGATGGGTAAATTTCACCCCTAACCTTAACGCAGAATTATACGGTTTCTGCGATGCTTCTGAAAAGGCTTATTGTGCAACAGTCTACATACGCACTCAGTATGATAGCAAAATAACTTCATATCTCTTGGTAGCCAAAGGCAAAGTTACACTTTTGAAGACACTAAGTCTACCACGGCTTGAACTAAATGGTGCTCTTCTGTTAGCAAAATTAATTTCAATAGTTCAAACCCATCTCAAATTAAACGATCACAAAACTTATCTCTGGTCAGACTCAGAAATAGTTCTAGCATGGTTGGAAAAACCACCCTATACTTGGAAGACATATGTATCGAATCGCATATCTCAAATTTTAGACTTAGTTGGCTCAGCAAAATGGCAACATGTTGCAAGTGGAGATAACCCAGCGGATCTTGGGACAAGAGGTTGCAAATAACTTCACCTCACCACCACTACACTCTGGTGGAACGGTCCTACATGGCTAACAGAATCACAAGAGTTCTGGCCAAAATTTCCTGCTCGGAATATCATACCTCCGGAAAGTCGGAAAATAGAAAATATTCGTCACTCCAGAAGAGAATAATATTCTCCACAGATTTTTATCATTTCCTCGAGCACTAAGGGTAGTCGCTTATATACAAAAATGCATTCATAAACTTAAACAAAGGGCGAAAACAATATCAAACGATTCTTACATACAACGAACACATTCCGACTTACAACATGCCAAGGTCAGTCTAATATTACAAAGACAAACTCGCTATTTCAGCAAAGAAAAATCAGAGTTGCTCGAAAAGCGACCTCTCGAAAAGGGAAGCTCATTTCTCGTCTTAAATTCATTCTTGGACTCTAAGGAATTAATAAGGGCAAATGGAAGATTAGCGAGCTCCAGCCTTGGTTACAACGAATGTCATCCCATCATTATCCCAGAGAAATTCCGTTTTACCTACTTATTTCTAATATATCTCCACCAGCTTACACCGCATGGTGAGCATCGCTTGATGCAACAAATGGTCCGACAACAGTTTTATACTTCGCGACTAAACCCACAAATTAAAAGAACCATTTTCATGTATAAACAGTGTACTATGTACAAGCACAAGATGCGTRCGCAGATCATGGCGGATTTCCTTTAAAAATTATGAGCGAGAATGGGACAAACTTTGTCGGAGCTTAAAGAGCCACAGAAAAGGAGTTTTTACAATTCATGAAAGAAGTATCCCCCGAAATTGTCATAAAATAGGCAACCCAAGGGATCAATTGGCAATTAATACCCCCATGTTCTCCACACATGGGCGGACTCTGGGAATCAGCAGTAAAGAGCTTTAAGTCACATTTGAATAAAACGGCTGGTAACCATAAATTCAATTATGACGAGTTTACTACATTACTCGCTCGTATCGAAGCCCTACTAAACTCTAGACGTATCTCACCACTCTCGCAAGATCCCTCCGATTTAACAGCCTTAACCTCAGGGCATTTTCTAAAAGGAGCACCCATTTTGGCCATACCTGAGCCAGGCGTGGAGTCGCTATACCTTTTAAACAGATGGGAGCGAATTAAAATCCCCCATCATGATTCAGCCGCCGATGGAAAGAAGACTACATAAAAGACTTTCACAAGAGATACCGGTGGAAAA
The DNA here is from genome assembly GCF_001853355.1 of Bactrocera latifrons. NCBI lineage: Eukaryota > Metazoa > Arthropoda > Insecta > Diptera > Tephritidae > Bactrocera > Bactrocera latifrons. The sequence goes on along the minus strand of NW_017537207.1, from coordinate 45,799 downwards.
CTCAAGAAAAGGCACCAAAGCTTGGAGACTGCGTCCTTATACAAGACGATTGTCTCCCTCCTACGGAATGGCGACTCGGCTGCATAAAACAACTTCATTACGGTTCCGACGSTCATGTTCGAGTAGTTGATCTCCGCACCCAAACCGGAACGCTGACCAGACCACTCGTCAAATTATGCTTTCTACCAACCGCGGAAGATAAAGAAATGTAAAACCGAAACCGCAGTCTTAMTCAATCAATAAATCGCTAAAACATATAAACCGCTTACCAAATGGAAACAGAGAATAACATAAAACCCCATAAAAGACCTAACATAAATATCGGATATAAAATGACACCCTCTTTCATGCCACATATCGTGKCACAAATGTCCATATTATTGTAAATTTCACAATATATAATATTTGTAATATCACCATTTTCCTCGCAGAGTAATATGGACGTGGATGTGGCATCATCCTCAAAGCCAACGATGCGTTCGGCAGTTTCCGCTCCTCGTTCTGGAGCTGCTCCAATAGCAGCAGCCCGTACCACCACTGCACCGGCAGCGCTTTGAACAGCGACAGGCTCCACCGCGACAACGGCTCCGCGTCAAAGCACGCCAGCATCACCCGCATTACCAGAGGATCTGAAACGAATTCGATGACCACTGTGTCCCCAACCGCATCGGCTATCGCACTGCGGTATTTTTAAAGGCATGCCGCCGATGCAACGTCAGCAGGTGGCACAGGCGCAYGGGTATTGCCTGAATTGCCTGGCAACTTCCCACGCAACTCAGGAGTGCCCATCACATAATCGTTGCCAAGTCTGTGCGCGGGCTCATCATACGCTGTTGCACGGCACAAACAGACGTGACTCCGGGCGACGTTCTACATTCTAATTAGAACAAAAGGAAAAGAAAAAGGTTCTCGCGCGCTTTTTGTCGATACGACGTCGATCGGTATACACCTCCGCTTTTCGCAGCATCGCAGCATCCCGGTTCCCTTCCGCAGTTACTCGCCTATATATATATATATTTAACATTTTTAAACCCGGCTATTTTCCATTTTTGATCTTTATATATATATATATACATACATACATATATATATAGCATATAATATATATTTAATGTTTTAAACTACTGTTTAAAACTAATTTTGTAACATCAAAGTGCATTTTGCATCAAATAAAACCTTTATAACAATTGTATTGAATCTTGTGCATTTTTCGTTTACACAAAAAGTGTGAAGGACCTAGAAGGTGAGTTTTCGTACACTCTGCTCTTTCTACCCGTAATTTTATACTTATAATTTTGCGCAAATGTTTCCTTCGTATTGCTTTTGCTTATTTTTTGTTTCACTTTTCTCACGGTACTTGTTCGGGATTCTTTATGGTAACACTCAGATTTATTGTCCTTTAATGAGGTTACCACAGAAATTTATTTACACGTTTTGGTCCACCTGAGATTATTTCCACTCCTGGCAGGATCAGCAATTACTATTCACGCTAGATTTTCGTGAACAACTGTTAATTAATTTTGTCTTCTTATATATAATACAATATTTTGCAAACAATTTTACAAACATTATTTTTGCATTCAAATAAGTACATATACATATCTGCAATGCACTTAAGACGGACAATATGGATCGTTAATGTCGTGTTACATATTTGTGGCGATTAATAGATATGTTCTTATTACATATCACTAGAAGAAACATCAGAGATTGTTTAATTTATAATTTCTAGCGTTTGCCATCGTCGCGAAAAGACGTTTGTGGATAAAGGCATGCTCGGGGAGATGTGATTGTGGCTGCTTTAATGAATGAAACAAGTTTGTTTGTTGAAAGTGCTCTTGCGTTCATGAATGAAAATGTTGTTGTTGTGTGATTTACTATGAATTTGGGCTTCGGCTATTTGTCTGCCATATTGACTTATGACGATGCCGATGCTATTTGAAAAAGTTATTGTTTTTGTAGAACAATGTTTATAGTTTTAGTGGCTGACATACTTTCATGCGTACGCATATGTGTATAAAGGTTTGCGTATACATTGTTTTTGTGCCAATGCCGTAAGCACATATGTATTTATGTATGTATGTACATATGAGAAGCGCGAGCATGTTATTACTGATATGTATGTAAGTGATAATATGATTCGAATTCTCGAAACCGAACATAAACATGTGTATGTACAATGATACATGTGATTATAAGTTATGAATGATACAATATACGACTTATGTAATGAAGTATATGTACACAAAAGAATGTATGTATGTTCACACATATACGTATATCAAATATAAGAAATAATAGAAAGAGTATAACTTATTTTCACATTGTCTACAAATACTGCTTTGAAACAGTAAATTAATTAAAATGTATTTAATTGCACCTGTATTCATAAATATTCACAAAAAGAAATCATATGAATACACATGTTTGCATATAATCGTATAAAAATATAAGCAAAAGAATTTGCATACGTCTGTGGTAGCAATATATAATTGTGAGCATAATTTTACTCCATGAGCCAAATTTTATGATATATGTACGTTTTCTGGAGAAAATTCACGATTCATACATCGTAACTTTTCGCATGGGTAMWCGGCAGAGATGAGAGAGTTTCACCACAGATAAATTATAAGCGTGTTTCACCAGAGGGGTATCGAAAATAGTAGAATTGAGAATTTTAAGTTTTAAATGATTTTAAATGATGATTTTTAGATGATTTGAATACATGCATGTAATATCAAATCACATAAATATGTATATACACTTTTATGTACAAATTGATCTGTTTCATAATGAATTTCATRAAACATTTTTAAATATATATATTTGAAAGTAAGGTTTGTATTAAGCAGATCGCACATGTTACTACTGATAATATGATTTCAACACGCGGTTTGGTCATGATATAGCACATATGAATGTAAGTTTTGAATGATAAAATATACAAATTATGTGCATATATCACTATTGTAATATATTTAATAAAGTTTACATATACGTATGTAAATTAACGACAGCCTCTGAATAGCTACATTTTTATAACTGTAAATAAATTGAATTTTTGCATTTTGCCGGTCTCTTAAAATAAAAATCTTAGTTAACATTTTGCAATAATAAATTCTTATAAAAAAAAAGTTCCTATTTGATCTCGCGTTGGCGGATATAAAATAATTATTTTTTGAAATTTCCTCGTCGCGGGAATTAATTGGCGCCCAACGTGGGGTAAGAACAAAAAGTAAATAAAAAAATTTGGGAAAAGATACAGTGTTTGTGCCTAAGAAGTGCTTAGAAAAGTAGCTGTGTTTACTAAACAGCAAAGAAAAAAGCTGTGTAAAACACATTTTTTTTGGGAAAGAATATTTTGTACTATAAAATTTTTCATTTCGTGTCAGCAACGAATCGCAGATGTTATTGCGGTTCATTAAATTTCTCACAGACAATTCATATGATACCCAAACATCGATCTTTTTTTTGTAGACAGCCTTTTTCAATAGTTCAAAACCGTTTGATGATGAGTGTGATTATTTGATAAAAAAAAAATCACATTTTAACCATTAACAATTCCCCGTATTCACCTGATATGGCACCGTGCGACTTCTTCCTTTTCGGAAAAATGCATTTGACCATGAAAGGAAAGTGTTATGCAGACGTAGAGGACATTCAAACGGCTTGAACGGGTATACTGGCGGCMATACCGGCCAACGAGCTAAAACACTCGTTCAACATTCTTTGGGACCGTGCAAAAAGCTGTATTGAAGCAGAAGGAGACCATTTTGAAAAAAAAAAAAAAAATACCTTGCTTTTTCCGAAAAAATCCGTAAGGTCTATTTACTTTGGAACACAACTTACATACGTCCATACTTACTTCTGCTGGTTTAAATTAAGAGATTTTGGTTTTTGCACTTTATTTTAATGAAATAGATTTTAGATTTCTTTATAAAACAAAAGATTAACAATGACCGAAAATACGAAAAATTAATAAATTGCTTCAAAAAAATTGTATTGTACTCTCACTGCGGTGAGAGGTGATGAGTTTTAAAAAGGGACATTCTTTATACAACTATTAAAGTAATATAAGATCAGAGCACTTATACATAACAAACGATTCGTTAGAGCACTTCGTCAATAATCGTTTTCTTTTAATATAAGTCATGTGTAGAAGTTCACGCAAGTGAGGAAAGTTTTCTGATCGCCATTCACTTGGGAGTGGCCAGAAACGATTCTTTTACATATGACTCAAGCAGCTCACGACTTCCGGTCCTTGACCAAGTAT
>NW_017537207.1:24286-39086 GCF_001853355.1 Bactrocera latifrons | reverse complement strand
GGTCCTTTGCGCGTTGGCCACGGCGAATGACGCATTCGATGGAACGATGAGCTGTACGAGATATACGACGACATTGACATAGTTCAGCGAATTAAAACACAGCGGCTACGCTGGCTAGGTCATGTTGTCCGGATGGASGAAAACGCTCCACCTCTGAAAGTATTCGACGCAGTACCCGCCGGGGGAAGCAGAGGAAGAGGAAGACCTCCACTCCGTTGGAAGAACCAAGTGGAGAAGGACCTGGCTTCACTTGGAATATCTAATTGGCGCCACGTAGCGAAAAGAAGAAACGACTGGCGCGCTGTTGTTAACTCGGCTATAATTGGTTGATGTTAATAACCTGGCTAAGCATTCTCTCTAGCTCTGTTAAATTAAAATTAAATAAAAGTAGTCAATGTGCATTGTAGACAGTCTTGTGAAATTCGCTCACGACAGAATGTTCACATAATATGTTTCAGTATTAAAATTTAAGTTTCCAAAATCTGGAGTAGTAAATAAAATGGATGTTTCTTTACAATTACTATTTTTCTATGGTTTTTAGTTCAGAACATTAGAATTCCTTACATTCTTGTAAGTATTTCAACAATATTCCTGCTAACCCAGTAGAAAGCCGAGTAGAAAATATTTCGGGTGTCTGTTGTTATTGCAGCTACTCATCTCCGAACCTTCCTTGTGTTTGTTGAAGTACATTTGGCGTTTGTTGGTGTGCTTATTTTCTGCAGGTGCGGATCTTGGCTGCAACAAACAGCCCGGTAGCTTGGTGCTGGAATCTGGTACTACAAATGACAATATTTGGCACTTCGTCGAAGTCGCTCAGCCGCAGTAGCCACCATAGCAAATGCCGCAAGGATATACTCGCCTTGTCCTTGTCTCGTAAATCGCACTTCATGGACTGCGGTGATGTCAGCCTTTATATTTATGAGGACATCAACCAGCTGATTGGGTTCGTTTTGTACACGGCCCCAAACCTAGCGCACAACCCTGAGGAGGGATGGTTCGCCTCCTCTCTTGGAGTCGCCTTCAAAGATATGTTTTTGACTACCCAGAGAATACTTGATATGAGACCGGAAATCGTGAGCTGCTTAAGTCATATGTAAACAACTTAATTTCTGGTCACTCCCATCTGAATGGCAATCAGAGAACTTTTTTCACCTGCGAGAACTTCTGCACATGATTTCATCTTCCAATGCATTTAGCACATAATTAAAATATAGAAAATAATTAAATTTAATATTTTGAAATACYAKTTGGAAAAAAATGTGTACTTATTTAAACCGGATGCGCATAACTAAACCAAGAATAAAAATATGATTTTGAGACTACTATCTCTGCAAGCCACTTATCGGTTAAATCACCGATTAATTACCCAACAGTACTATCCAAGATTGTTGACAAAGTTTCTTGGATATTCTTAATGCCCAATTGATAATTTTTGTCTTCTTCACTTTTGAGTTGAACGCGTTCTGGCTACGYAGTTGATGCAATTCAAATACTTAGTTGCTTCGTCAAACTTTTATGTTTGTATTTTTGGAAAATGTCACCAAGCGGTGATCTTTTTTCATAATCCACATGCGACGTATTTACATATATGTACAATTTACTGAATGGGTTATAGTACTCCGGGCCGTGCGGTGGGTAGAAAATGGTATGATGAGTGATCGCACGGTGAAAGAAGGGCTGCTCTGTTGGCTGCAAATTGGTTTGGTGCTATTTCGAGGAGACATGTTACTATGTATATAGAAATGGGATTAGTGATGGAATATCTTAAGCATTTGCCATGTCTATACAATACTTAGACGTGTATCTTTTAAGTTGGTATAGTAAAAGGGTATCTATTGAAAAAGGGAGTGGAATTAAAGGTTGTAAGTTCCTTGGGTTGTCCACTTAGTGGACTTAAAAGAAGAGAGTTCAAGCAGGTCTTGATTCGGGTTATGAGAGTAGTGAAGCTTGGATCACTTTTTGAATGGCTCTTTAAACTTCTCACCCCTGTTTCCCAGAGTTAACCTATTAAAGTAAACCAATTAACGGTTTAATTTTTATGTCGTAAGGACCGGAGAAATCAATTCCTGTAATAGCGAATTCTGCTTCGCCCTTCCTTAGTTGCCGCCTGGAGGAAAAAAAATTTGTCAAAAGTTGAGCCCGAAATCAGCCGTTCTCTTTTGTTTTCATTTGAACAATATTGCCATTTCTCTAAACTCATATATAGGTTTCAGTTATGATTTTTTATAATATAAAATATCAAAACTGAAATCAAACTATAAAAAAGATGTAAATATAATATAATATTTATAAATATATTGAAAACGATCTTTCTAATTACATAGCAATCACCTGACTCGTTTCTACGGTGAAAATCCAACTCGAGAAATTCTACGGTAACGTATGGTAAGCGGTTACGGTTAGTTAGTTAAGGTCAAAATTCTAATTTTTACTGGATATGCTTTTTGGGTCAAAACTTCATAATCTGAATGCCGTTGCCATATATGTATGTATTATGAGACTTATTAGAGCAGAACCTACATAAATGTGCTATGACTGGAATAGCTTTTTTTAATAATGAACATCTATCTAGACTATTCTCTTGTGTTTTTTTTTGAAGATAGACTTGATTAGCTGGAATAAAGTGATGTATTAATTAATATTCGCATAACTGGCCAATCCTTTGGGTCGAGTTTTAGCCATTGGGATCCGTTCCACCAGAGGTTTTAACTAACTATTTCCAGAATTCTGCAGCCGCCATAAGCTACATCAGTCGGATTGTCTCAGCTTTCAATGTGACTCTAATTCTTTATTCTAGCCTTTTCAGTATTTTTGGAAACTGGATGGTACACAAATGTTCGGCCAAATAAGTCTTGAATATCAAAAGAGATGTCTAACTGTTTGTATTTATAGAAACACTGATGTATAGGGTAAGCTTTTGCAGATGCGTCAGATAATCCTTAAATATTGATGTCCGCTGGTGTCGAGCAGTGAGTCCATCGAGGAAGTTGGTTTACATACTATTAGAAATGTTAAAGTAAATTTCCGGAATATCCTACAATGCACGTAGCGTTTTACATGTAATGTCTTCAATCGACTCAAGATATATTATCCCTTGTTGACAGTGTTGGCCAGTCAGAAGGAATTCGGAGTATGGATATTTGACTTACTTTGGCGTGGGTTTTATGGCCGATTGATGGTCTGTTTCCGGTTCGTAACTAAATACGCAAGAGATATTACTTTTTATGGTTTAGGCAAGCTTTATAGAAGCCTGTGCCAAAGTAGAACAATGGGCGTGACTCTACCCACATATTTCAAACAAAATAAGTACAAAACATTCTTTTAAAATTTCCATGTCGCAATCCGTAAATGAGTGCAATCGAACAACGTTTGATTCTTTCACTTTCTGGTAAACTAATTAAATTAATACAATGAGATAAAGCTTTGCACGAATAGTGCCCTGTCACATTAAGGCCGAAATTGTTCAAATGGAAACAAAACTGTTCGAGCCCCAAAATACTGAATATGTGGACCCCAATACATATACTTTCCTTCATAATTGAAATTCAGTGATAATCCCTTCTTGAGAAAGGTTTGCCTSTCCGTCAAAAATGGGTTGAGCAGATTAGCCCCTTCGGGTGATTTTATAACGCATAAGTATATCGGCCAAAATGTGAGTTTGATTTCATCGAACAATATATGTGACCTGGTCTACGGAAGGGGGCTTAGGTGTCAAAAAAAATCAATTTTCACTTTCTAGTTGATTCGGATGCAAGATGAGATGCTTTTTCACGTGATAGAATCCAAAAAGTTATAACTTGTTTGAAAGTTCCCTAAAAATGTAGAGAAAGAAKAGTAAAAATACGAAAAAATATAATTTTTTTGTAATGAACAAAATACATTGAATTATAAGCTATAAAGACATGATTATACACTAGAAAAACGTATAATGGGCCAAAAATACCAATGCTGAGTATTTTTCTTTGCTGTCGTTTTCCTTGAGATCTTTTTACGTGTTGATCCTGAGGAAGTTGGGCCTGGTTCATCGTCTGGTTTGAGAACATCTTCACTAGTTTTTGCCTTCCATTTCTTCGATGGCACTGTTACACCCTGTGCGGAAAAATTACGTACTAAATGTTCGTAACGCTTCTTCCCACACGCATGTACAAAAAGGAAAAACGAACGACAAACAGGTACTCTTTGGAAGGTAAATGTAATTTTATGCCTCATAACTTCTGTATCCTGTCTCTGTCCATATTTCTTCCGCCCAGCAAGCTTTGCGTATACGCTTTCCAGCTTTTCGTTACTCATAATTCCAGCTTCGATGTGACTTAGTATCACTAAATAAAGTTCATTTTTCGACATCTCTAAACAATTGTTCCGCGTACTCTCGATCATTTCCCCGAGGTATCAGTGTATGACATTTATTATTACAACAATCTTTTGACAGAAATTKTGTTACCAGCTCCTCCTCCTTTACTTTAACAACAGACAAGTCAATCTTAACAAAAGTTTGTTCGGTATCATCTTCTGCCTGAGATACACATACTTCATCTTCATCATAATCGCTCTCTCCATTGTTTTCATCATCCTTTTCATGGAAATATTGTCCGTATACGGCACTAAACTCCTCATCACACACTTCATGCGAAATGCGAAGACGATAATGAACAGAAACACTTACACAAATGTGATAACAGAACATCCGGAAAGAGAGACGAATGAAAACAAGGCAATAGCAGCTGCGCGGTATTAGAGTAAACGTCCCTTTTTCAGTGTTACTTTTTTAAATATTCCACACTAGCAACTTACACGATGAACGATAATAATATTCCGACCAAAAACAACACTTACTGGACGTTCTTGAAGCCTCTGGAAAGGAGAACAATTAATGAGATAACGAGAAACTGACGAAACGAGTTGTCTTTTCGCACGTTAGCTCCCTTTTCGAAGACCAGGTCACATATGTTTAATTCCTTCGCAAAATCTTTCATGGTTTTGGATATTTGAAAGTTGCAAGAGTATAAACTTTTCGGAAACACCTGAACTTAGACATTCATTAGCCCATGGTGAATTTTTATAGAACATATACATACTCGTATTTATGTATACAAAAAAACGTATATTGTGACTATATATCCTTCTTCTTTACTGGCGTAGACAAGGCTTACGCGATTATAACTGAGTTAACAACAGCGTGCAACTCGATTCTTCTTTTCGATACGTGGCGCCGATTCGAGATTCCAAGCGAAGCCAGGTCCTTCTCCACCTGGTTTTTCCAACGCGTTAAGGTCTTTTTCAGAGCAGAAGTTTTTTCGTCCATGCGGACAACATGACCTAGCCAGCCAATTCGCTGAACTATGCCAATGTAGTCGTATACCTCGTATAGCTCATCGTTCCATCGGATGCGATATTCGCYGTGGCCAAGGCGGAAAGGACCATAAATCATTCGCAGAACTTTTCACTCGAAAACTCGCAACGTCGACTCATCCGTTGTTGACATCGTCCAAGCCTCTGCACCATATAGCAGGACGTTAATTATGAGTGACTTATTGAGTTTGGTTTTTGTACGTCGATAGAAGACATTACTTCTTAATTGTCTACTCCATCCGAAGAATTTTAATTTTTTGGATTTGAAATATTTTTTATAACTTTTTTTTTAACAAATTAATTTATTTAGTATATTATTAATTGCGATAGTAGTAGCTAGGTTACACCTGAACTTAGGTATTCCTTACTTATTATAACTGATCTTTATCAAAAACCTGGTTTTATGGAATTTAAAACTTTTCTCTTTCAGTTCTAAATCACCGCGCCGAATTTGTTTTTTCTCCATTTTTATCACTTAGTATGATAGTAAGCATTGCAATTTGCATAGCAATTTTGGCAATAATATTTTCTCTACGTACAACGTGTAAAAGCTCAACGCAAATAATAAAGGAATTTTCGCATGACCACAATTTATGGGAGGTTTCGAGTCGAAGTTCAGCAAGCAAAGAAATGGACATAAATGAAAGTGATGAAAGAAACCCAGATGTTATCCCTGAGCTACTCGATATCGAAAAACAGGTATTTTCAAAACTATTCTATATGATTRAAGTGAGTCTTTCAAAATTACCTTTAAAATACACTTTTTTACAGACCTAATTACTGACAAAATCAATAATTTTAAATATTTTTATACACTAAACATATTTTACCTAACGATTGTTCATTGTACATGCAACTAAACGAGGTAGTTATATAATCATATACGTATCTCATAATGATCATGTTGATCAGATAAGTTGAATTCCGAAAGACTTCAAAGATAATAAAGCGAATATTTCCTCAATTTCAACCGGAGAATTTAGTTCAGGCTGAGGCAGCCCACCTAGTAATATATTGACACTCATTTAATTTTTAGCAGAAAGGAATATGTAGAATTACAATTTTCTTAACAAGATCAAGATAATATTATTGATCCCACTTAGAATGGACTGAATGGATTTCTGAATTTGCTCTGGTCAAATATATACAATTCTCATGGCACGCTTTTTGTTGCCAAACTCCTCCGAAACGACTGGACCGATTTTGATGAAATTTGCTGTGCTTATTAGGTACGTCTGAGAATCGGCCAACATCTATTTTCCGAATCCCATAATGTGAAGGGTTGTCTACTCCAGAAGTAATTTTTTTGTAAAATTTTGTTTTTTTCGTTTTATGATTCAACATTTTTCGATGCACATAGTTCTAAATTTTCACCCTTATACGATCAACGCATGATTTTTTATTGCGATTTTCATATTATTCTGTTCCATCCGCAGAAACCACAGACAATTGAATATACTAATAATAGTAGTATATTATATTTTTTTTTGCTCTTGCAACATGTTGATACAGAGTTTGATAAAAAGTGTTCCAATATTAACGAACTTAAATTTGGCGCCAACCCCAAAAACAAGTAAGAAAGTCTAAGTTCGGGTATAACCATCATACTTTTACAACTTCTATGGATCGGAGCGGTCTAAATACTTTCAGGTGTTGGCAATATTAGAAAATGTAGCGACAAAATCTAAAATGGATTACAATCAAACCGAAAATTATACTAAAGCATCCTCAATCGAAGTTATATATTTCAACCAATACCACATACTATTAACATGACGCATTCTAACGAACTGCTTTAGGGTTTCATTAAGGTACCTCACATGCAATCACCAAATGTACGAAAATGCTATTATAAGTAATATAGGGGCTAAGTCACTAGATTTTATCAGTTTTATGCCCAAAGATACACTGCTACTAGTAAAGTATGCTCTCTTTTTGTTGAGATAACACACTTATTGGCTGTTAGATCATCCGAATGTTCGCCAATCTGACAATATAAATTTTTAAATTTCAGACATACCATTCTCAAGAAAGGATTCTCCAAATTGCCGTTAAATAAATATATATACATATATATATTATAAAAAGTAATCTAAGGGCACTGGGGTCCACATACTTCGGTATTTAGGGGCTTGAATAATTTCGGTTTGATTTGGAAAATTTTTTGTTCACCTAACGGTTGTACATATGTACAACTTAAAACTAATCAAGACAGATATAAAGTTATGTACATATAAATATGATGAGCATGACGGGACTCGTTGAACGAATTGTATAAGTAATAGACATCTTAGATTGGGATTTTTATTTAACTGTGCGTAGCCCACTATCTAATTAGCTCAATGAACAATCTTCTAAGCCATTCAAACTACTTGTATAATATTTATTATAACCGAAGCCACCCACCTTATGAACATACCTACACCTATAAAACGGGTTTCTTAGAAACTACTAAAGTGCGATAAATTAATAAAAAAAAAATCGTCCAGGACATTAAATTTTACATTCGAGTTACGATGAGAAGAATTTATAACAGCCGATACCAAATGGAAATAGAAATAGAACTGCAAAACGCCTACTTCCCATATAACACAATTGGAAACTCTATCTGATTCTTCCACGTTCGGTATAAAAAACAAGAAATAATCAAATTGTCGGCATACAATGTTTTACGAAAAGTTTCTTCGCCCAAGAATTGTCCAGATCAGACTAAAACTATTCAAGCACCGAGTTAACAAATATGTAGACTTCAGTACCTACTGCAATCTTTCCATCGAAAACAGATACAAGTATATTGTAAAAATTAGATGAGATTCCTTTTCTGATATTGGAATACCTCCATATCAAGAATATGTTCAATTGGATCAATAATTCCATTAGACGAGCGACGCATCTCTTAATCCTCATTACGAATTCTACAAACTAAAGATAAAAATATGTATAACATCGTATCGGCCCATATTTCCTTAGTTTACTTTCATACATGGTGTACAAATACCATGTCACAAAACTGCGAAATATCTAGGCCTGACCCGGGATACAAAATTTAGACGAAATGCACATGTAAAAAGAAAGAAAAAGAAGAATTGGAAATAAAATTCAGAAAAAAGTATAGCTTTTGGGCAGAAACTTTACCCCATCCACATTTTGCCAAAACAAAATTTTAATGTGTGGTATGTTCGAGTGATCTTGAAAGCAATTTCGGAATATGTCAAGCCTCATATCCAAACATTTTGAACACTGAAGTCTTAATTCTTGTCGACCGAAATAAATGGAAAGAGAGGCTTAAACGAAAAACCATATCACTTCAGCAATTTACATACAGATTAATTCATTCAATAAACAAAACAAATTTTGTGTTACAATTATATTAATAATTGCGCTCAAACAAGCCAAGAATGATTTGAGGCTAACATCCCTGCTAATAAATGGGGTATTAGAGATTTCTATTAAAGTTTCTATGAATTTCTTAATGCCCAATTGACACTTCTAACAAAAACTATTGTGCACGTGTTCATCTTTTTCTTACGCGTTGGGGTTATGAGTTGCACGGTGTAATTCCTTCAATGTATTGTTGTTTTCAGTGACTTGCATGTTATGTTATGTTATTATCCTAAATTAGTCTACACATATGCATCAGACAGATAGATTTTAGTATGCTACAAAACCCATATGTAGTATGTCAACCGATATTTTTTTTATTTTTGTACCAAGCAAATGGAGTTCTGTAATCCAATAGCGTTTTGGAAACCAACTATGTGGTGTTGTGTAATGAAGTACTATGGATTGCATTGAACACACATATATTTATACTCTTGCAACCTGTTGCTACAGAGTATTATAGTTTTATTCAGATAACGGTTGTACGTATCACCTAAAACTTAGGGAGATAGATATGGGGTTATATAGAAAATACATACTATACTTATACAAGGGTGAATAGAAAAGTTGAAATCCGGGTGACTGTCTGTCTGTCCCTTCGTCTGTCCATGTAAGCTGTAACTTGAGCGAAAATTGAGATATCTTATTGAAACCCTCTAATAAGTTTAATTTACATATCTCCTAAACTACTAAAGCTACAGAAACCAAATTCGCCTAGTACGAATAGTATAAAAGCTCCTACCGAAATCGAAAAAATTAATATAAAATCCTATAAAAGCCCCAGTTAACGGTACTGTTCAAAACTACTAAAAACACGACAAATCAATTACTAAAAGCGCTGAAATTAACTTGCGAGATGGTATAAGAATTTATGTAAAATCCCATATCTCTAGAGCCGACCTACCGATTCGGATAAAATTTAGTGTGTTGCATTCTTTTGATATTTCTATGTTACAAAGTCAAAATGACACCAACCTCGCCTACTTCACATATAACATAATTTTAAATTTCACTTGATTCTTTCACTTTGAAGAACACATATCAAGARGAAATTAATATAACGAAATAAAAGTTTGCACGAATATAGCTTTTAGTGTGGGCCAACTAATCACCAAAAAATGTCAAATGTGAAAGGTATAGTATTGAAATTAGGTATTATACTTATCTTACAATGGCGTGTCTGTGCACTAAAAATAGTTTGAATCGACCCAATACTTCTCTTATCCATTATATACCTAATTTCAAGATAATCGAACTTCCAGGTGACTTTGTACTGCATATATCGACCAATATGTGAGTTATCTCAATGAAAATGAGGGAGCGTGTCTTACTCTTAGCAATGTATCTTTGTTCCTAAAATAGATAAATGAGAGCAAAAGTTGATTTGCACTCCATATACTAATATCAGGATTTTCGAATATGCAGCTGACTTTGATCTATATGATTGGTTTTGTCGTATGTGGTTTTTTAGTATTGGGAATAATAGATAAATCCGGGTCGACCACTACCACGATGTACTACATAAAATGATATTCGTATACAGGTAGGTACAGTATGGCAAGAAACTCTTTACAAACTGAAAAAAGTATATATTTTTTGACTTTGCATGCAAAAATAACGCCTTTAGTTTCTTTCTTTTCAATATTATTTTAATGCAGAACTATTATGTAGCAAATTTAAATTAGTATGTTCAAAAATATAAACAATGCAGTGAGAGGGAAAATTTTAAAACAACAAAATATGAGTTTACACATTTTTGACACTGTCAAAACACTGACAGAAACTCTTTACACACTTTAGTTTTCGATTCTATTTTGTTCTATTTGAAGAAAAAACAGTACTTTACCGTTATATATGGTTCTGTATTACGCGCTATGTTTGCATTCCTTTTCATTTAATTGCGAAATATTTCTGCACACGTGTCAAAAAGATAATTTTAATATTATTTAACATGCGTGGAGCTAAATTGACTTTTAACGTTACCCAAATGATACATTATAATCACCAACTTGGAAAATCTATAGCTGAGCTAGTGGAGATGTTTCGTGTATCGCGAAAAACAATTTATAATGTTTTACATCAAGCCGAAAATGAAGACAGACTGGAAGCAAAGTGTGGAAGTGGTCGAAAGAAGAGATTGATGAGCGGGCAGACCGCCTTATCATGCTTAAGGTCCGTCAAAACCCCCAAATTTCGACCACAACCCTTACCAAGGAGTTGGAAGAAGAGTGTAGCACGGTTGTTTCACATGAAACCGTCCGCCACCTAATTCTGCGAAACAAATACTCTTCAAGGATTGCGCGTAARAATCCGCTCCTTTCGAAAGTAAATGTTGAAAAGCACTTAACTTTTGCTGTCAACATGAGCATCAAGCCGGACAACTATTGGGATGAAAATGGGTTGAATCGGAACAATACCTCCCTTAGCCTCATATTGAATTTGTCCAGAAAGTAATAGGACTGAATCAATTTAAAAAATGTATTAAATCAATCAAACAATTCTTTAAGAGCTTTCAAAATACTCTCCTTCTGCGTCGAAGGCGTCACGGTAGGTATTCCCCAGAAAAGCATTGAGAGTCGAAGTGCTTGCTACTTGGATTCCCTTTTATCAGTCTTTTCAGAAACGCCATCTTCCGCTCCGAGTAACAGTCACGGGGGAAGTAAATCAGTCCTGTTACATTCCGGAAAAACCCTGAATACACTGGCCGCTCACAAGTGCAAAAAGTGTTGCGTATCAAAAGCTGAAGCTCATTTTTGGAAGAAACAACGCAAAAAAAAACGATTAAAAAAGCATTTCAAAATCTTTTGATGCGATGCTTTAAGCAACACTCTCTAATTTTTAGTGAGATAACTCAATTTTTGTATTAGGTATATGGTAGTTAAGGGAAGTATTGTACGGAAAAACTATTACCAGGAAAAGATTATACCCAAATTTCATTTATCTATCTATACCTTGGGGCGTGAACAGTGTTTGCTGGATTTAAACAATTTTGGGTCCTAGAGTGCTATAACCAAAGGGCATTATTTATGCTGAGTGTTCTTCCACTATATTGAATGCTTCTTTATTCCTTCGAGCTATACAGAAAGGCACATTGGTTAGACAAAGTGAAGTGCACTGACACACAACATACAAAAAGCGAAAAAAATATAAATATCTATATACACGTATATGCAAAACGAAATATACATATACAAAAATATATATTTTGAAATTAAGGGAATGGGCGGAAGAGTAGTACAAAACTCAAATAAAATCTGTCCCTAATGTCCCCCCGAAAGATAATCGCATTCAAGCAGAAGCTGTAGTTTTACCGCAACTTACCAACATCCTTCCAAGCTATCATATAGATAGTAAGCATTGGAAAAATGTTACACACCTAAAGCTAGTAGATCCCAACTGCAACACTYCCGCTCAAATAGACATTTTATTAGGCAGCGACTTTATATCGCAAATTATACAAGGTGTTGAAAAATTTTCAAAAACCCTTCTAGCTCAAAATACCATATTCGGAATGATACTAAGTGGACTAGTTATAGAACCAGTTGCCACATTGACAACTGAAGTTGGGGAAATCTCAAACATGTACCTTAACTCACAATTGAGAAAACTTTGGGAGTTAAAAAAAAAGCTTTACCTTTGGTGTAAACTGTGCCCCATGCCTAGTCATTCGTTCACTCCACGAACTGGCAGGAGACACAAACTCAGCATTTTCTCTGGCAACACGAGTGTTAAAAACTCAAACGTATGTAGACGAAATACTTTCTGGAAGTCGCAGTCTTCTACGAGCTAGGATTCCTAATCACAAATAATAAATGTCCTCAAAACCGCAGCGTTTGCTTTAAAAAAGATAACAGCTAATCACCCACATATCTTAAAAAATATACTCAACGACAATTTGTTGGATACAAATTTTCTTATATTCGAAAAGGAAACTACAACAAAACAGCTTTCATACAAGGCGAGATAGTTCTAGCCATTGCTGTTAAATTTGGATTACGATTAGTAATCAATTAGATTAAATTTGAAAAGGAATGGTATTGATTACATAATTCTCTTTTTAACAATTCCTGATTATTAATTAATTATGATTAMAAATAATCTAAAAACAAGTAAGGACTAAGTTCGGGTGTAACCGAACATTTTATACTAATTTCGCAACAAAATTGCTAATATAATATTCATTACTGTTTGAGATACGTGTCGTTTTGTGAGCTGCTAAAGGTGAGTTTTTYGTTTTTTGCGATGTCGAAATTTGTTGAGCAAACAATTTGCATTAACTTTTGTTTACGGAATCAATTTTCTGCGGCGGATACGTTGAGGATGGTGCAGAAAGCCTTTGGTGATGAGGCTATGTCTAAAAAAAATTTTTACAAATGGTATAGTGAGTTCCAAGCCGGCCGTGAACGTGTCGAAGAAGAAGAGCGAGGTCCAGGGCGACCATCAACCTCAACCGGCCTCACGTTCAACAAATCAAAGATTTGGTGCTTAAAACCGTCGAATAACAATTAGAGACCTTGCTGATGAAGTTGGCATATCGAAAGGCTCAGTCAATACCATTTTGAAGGATGTTTTGGGCCTCAAGCGCGTCAAATTTCGAACGGTACCGAAAACATTGAATTTTTTGGAACAAAGGCGTCGCGTTGAAGTGTGTGAAACGATGCTTTCCGACTACCAGGGTGTCATGGAACGCATTATAACTGGCGATGAGACTTGGATCTATGCTTACGACTCCGAAACAACCGATCAATCGCGCGAAAGAGAGCCGAGATCAAAAAAAAAAAAAAAAACGCGCCAAAATCGCTCAAAAATCAAGGTCATGTTGACTGGTTTCTTCGATTATTGTGGTGTTGTGCATTATGAATTCTTTCCAACCGGTCAAACAGTCAACAAAGAATATTATTTGAACGTTATGCGTCGTTTTTGTAACGCTATCCACCTAAAAAGGCCGGAATTGTGGAAAGACAATTCTTGGTTTTTACACCACGATAACGCACTACCCCATACTGCCCTCGTAATTCGTGATCATTTCGCTAAAAACTTGACCTATATCATTCCGCAACCACCGTATTCACCTGATCTGGCGCCGTGAGACTTCAGGCTGTTCACCAAGCTCAAAAGACCGCTCCGGGGACACCGTACTTATACGATAGAGGAGATTCAAATCGCAAAGAAGAAGGAACTGAAGGCCATCCCGGAAAGTGACTACAACCAGTGTTTCGAAGATTGGAAAATCCGTTGGCATAAGTGCATTGCATCGGAAGGGGATTGCTTTGAAGGGGATTTGGAAGAATAAATAAAGAATTTTCAAAATAAATACAACGTCACCTTATTTTTTGGACAAGGATACCAAGATATAGCATACCCAATACTACATATGGATAGCGATTTTAAATTTTCTATGAAACCGTATGCCAAGTATGGCAGTCAGGGGATATGTTGTAAATGTATTATTCTTTGGATTCCGATCCTCTGGTTGAAGTTTTGCACCTCTTTACTTATCGAACATTGCTTTACAGGGATCATTATTTTGAGATCTGAGAGCAGGTCGCTAGAAGYCAGATTTGGGAAATACGGTGCATATGTAACTCGAACCCCAATTAATGGATATTGGCTTTCGTTTGCACTGACTTTTGCCACCTTGCATTGCCTTGGTGAGACAGGACTTTCTTTTCATTCAAATTGGCCGTTTCGTCTATTAGACTTCGTTTGACTATCAATAGGAGTTCGGAGAGAAATGATGGAGCCATGTTTCATTCGTTGTCATGTATCGTCTCAAAACCTCAGGTTTATTGTACTCGGTTATCTCCAAATACTACTCCGAATCATCAGCATGTGGTTGTTTCTGGTCAAAAGTAAGCTCTTACTGCACTCACTTTGCACAGAGGTTTCTTATACTTATAAGTGGTATGACGTAYACATACTGTTGACATCTTTGGAGCGCCTGCTATCTTGAACAACTCCACTCAAAATTATTTTTATACTCTCGCAACAAAGTTGCTAAAGAGAGTATTATAGTTTTGTTCACATAACGGTTGTTTGTAAGTCCTAAAACTAAAAGAGTCAGATATAG
>NW_017537207.1:19892-22446 GCF_001853355.1 Bactrocera latifrons | reverse complement strand
GAAATTTCAAGGCCGGAGTTGGGGTTGAAGATGCAATCCGATCTCAAAACAAAAAGTTGCATTAGAATCAGGAAGTACTAAGGCAACTTTTCCGCACTATTAGAAATCCCGAATAGAAAAAAGTCCTGAATCGACCCACCCTATTGTACATACCCCGAYTAAAGCCCCTAACTAACTAACTAACCATAAGCAGAAAATACGAGACGCCAGAACGCTTCACTACTACAGGTGTCGATTTTGCATTTTTCCGATAAAACCGTCTATGCTAAGGTCTCCTACCCTCATGAAAGGCTATATGGCTGTTTTTTTCTGTTTCACGACAAAAGTACTATATATTGAGCTATGTACGAATCTGATGACGAGGCTTTCCGTCAAAAATCACAAGCGATAATAAAAAACATTTATCGGACTCGAAAAAGCTATCGAAAGATAGTTTGTATATTTCATAAAACAAGTTTCCCACCAAGCGCTCCTCATATGGGTGCTTTAGGGGAATCAGCTGTAAAAGGCTTCAAATCTCATTTTAAARAGATAGCTGGCAACCAAAAATTTAATTATGAAGAATTCGCGACACTGAAAACTAGAATTGAAATGTTCTTATATAACGGCCTCTAACTACACTCTCGCAAGATCCCTCACTGCCCTCACGCCAGGGCATTTTCTTAAAGAGCGCCCATCCCGACACCCCTGACCCAAGCGTGGAGTCACCCTCCTTATGTAACCGTTGAGAAATAATAAAAATTCGCAATTATGATTTCAGTCGCCTATGGAAAGATTATTATTTAAAGGACCTCCACAGAAGGTACCTATGGAAAACACCAGAAAATGTGCCTAAAATTGGAGATTGTGTCTTAATCAATGACGATTGTCTCCCCCTTACGGCTCCGGCGGTCATAATCGCGTAGTCGATCTCCGTACACAAACGGGAATACTAACCAGACCGCTCGTTAAGCTATGCTTTTTGGCAAACGCCGATAAAACCGCAAATAATGAACCGTAGGTAATAAACAACGAAACAACTCAAACCGCGAAATAACCCTCTAGCAATACATACAATAAAAAACAAGGAAAAGTGGTCGATCTGCTCATATAAATATATATATATGATAATTAAAATAAAATTTTTTAACAGATAAAAGCTCGAAAGCTGCATCAGTAGCAGCATCGCGAACAACCATAGCTACATCAGGTTACTGGCTCCGAAATCACCATAATCACGTGCGCTCTATGTCGCCGCGATGGCCCTTCAGCAACGTCAACAGGTCGCTCAGTCCTATGGTCATTTCTTAAACTGTCTGGCGCCCATCCTTGTTACGCAGGAGCGTACAACGGGCTTCTGTGCCAGATATGCATGCGTCACTRCCATACGCTGCTAAACCGCAGGTCGCAATCTCGCCGTCCAACAAGCCTCGTGGTAAATGCTCGTCTAAGGGAGCCGGGATGTATAAATAGCACCCTACCCCGACATAAGCAAACATACATACGTGGCACACTTGTACACAACATTGGCTTAGACTTACAACACCGACACACAACCGTCACCACACTGAAAAGCGTCGAGAGCGCTCTAGAGGGAGTGATTGGAGAAATGGCTGTAATACAGCCAAAAACGCATAACGTCACTATAATGTGTAAGGACCTGGACGAGGTAACCACCCCAGAAGAARTCTGCGTCGCGTTACAAAAGGAGKGCGGTTTTCAGAATATAGGGCCAGTAAATATCAAAAATATGCGAAAGACAAGAAGCGGCACTCAAATAGCCCTTATATGCCTACGGGTTCAAGACGCTAAGACAGCCCTTAAAATAGGCAAGGTAAAGATCGGGTGGTCGATCTGTCGCCTCCGGGAGTACTCGCCTGTTTYCCGTTGTTACAGATGCTTGCATCCAGGCCACATGGCGCGTAAATGTAGCAGTGTTATTGACAGGTCCTCTCTTTGCACACGTTGTGGAAACCCGGGACACGTATCAAAAGTATGCACAAATACACCAAGTTGCATGTTGTGCAAAGGGGAGCACTCTGTCCTGAGCACGACTTGCCTAAGTACATGGAGTTGCTAAAGACAACGAAAAAATGAGAATATTGCAGTTGAACTTAAATCACTGCGCCGCGGCACAAGCACTGCTGCAACAAACCATAATAGAAAKCAACATTGATGTCGCCTTACTGAGTGAGCAATACTGCCAACGTTCGGAAAGTATAATGACGCACTCAGCAGACATATTAAGTGGGAAGTGTCAKATATGTTTACATATAGTGACCACATGGCAATCATTGCAGAAGTTTCGTTCTCTCGGGCCCAGGAACCCTCACGCATTAACACTACACGAAAAAGAAGCTGGAAGCAAACAGATTTTGACACTGACGTTTTTGAGACAGCCTGGAGCGCAGCAACAGCACCAGGCGAAGGCGGTATCCACTTAGTAACCGCACTGCGAAAGGAACTGGTGGYAGCATGCGACGTTACAATGCGAAGGACGAAATGTCACAATAAGCGAAGACCTGTATACTGGTGGAATGAAGAAATTGCCACGCTGAGACAGCTGTGTCATGCA